>NC_135820.1:15942414-16082447 GCF_964213995.1 Mustelus asterias
TTGTTTTCAACGAAATATCATTGGGAGTTATTGAGAAGTAACTATTGTCAAGGGGCCCAATTGGCCAAAGTATGTAACCGCCTACGGCTTGATGCAAACCTACCAATGTTTTAATGTTTAAAAGCACGCTTGCCGCCAAGCAAGATTAAGAAACTATCAGGGTTTCTTCCAAAGCTTCTATTTAATAAACTATGTGTTGAATCTCAAGTCTGATCTCCAAGTGGTGACTTTTCCCACAACAGGTGAGATTGTGGTCGGTGCAGATTCGATGGACCGCATTGTCTCCTCGTGTTTTGTAGGATTATATGATTCTGTGAGAATCAGAACTATAGAAAATCAGTCTGCAATGAAACAGATCGCTGCTCCTTGATACACTCAGTCCACAAACAACATTGGCATAGCCGGCACAGTGGCACAGTGGTTTGCACTGCTTCCTCACAGCGCCTGGGACCCAGGTTCAATATCGACCATAGGTGACTGCTTGCGTGGAGTTTGCACGTTCTCCCCGTGTCTGCGCGGTTTTCCTCCAGGTGCTCCGGTTCCCTTCATGATCCAAGAAATGCAGGTTATGTGGATTGACCGTGCTAACTTGCACCTCTGTATCAGGCGGATTTGCGCGGCAAAACATTGTGGTTACGTGGATATGACCCGGGTGGGATTGTTGTCCCACCCGGCTACACGCTCGATGGGCTGAATGGCCTCCTTCGGCATTATATATTTATGATTCTATAGAAAAGTTCATCGTGAGACCCAGATATATAAAACCCATATAGTGGGTTCAACGTCCTGTACCACATTTCATTTGGTGGAATGTGATGATTTTTTTTGGGGGGGCGGGGGTCGACATATCCTGTCGAATATAAAATCAAATGTCGCCACAGCATAGGAGGATTATAGGCTGCTGTCCCCTTTGGGAGTGAGTGACTGTGGTGATTTAACTTGAGTGTCACCAAACCTCAGGCGAGCGGTATGGTTGAGAAGGTGTGGACTTCATGAATTATCGAAGCCTGCACGGGAAAATAATCCACACTTTTCATGGCAATTTGTATCATGAATCAACCCTCCAGCCAACTGAGCTCACCGACCCCCTCCTTTAGAATATATATTTCCACACAATAGAGAAGGAGGAGGGCGTGGAGGTGTAACAGATGGTAGGAATGCATGCTCATGGGGGTTTTGTCTTATATAATGTCATTTGCATGAGCCCTTTTCCCATTTCCGAGGGATCAATGGCGTTTCCCCATTCAAAGCATGAAAAGACGCTGCGGGATTATGGTCAGCGTGAGGTTTCACCCCCCTGCCTCGGACATCACGGCACGGGAAAGATCAATGGAAATGGACAAGATCATTGCTGCTGCCGTGAGATTTGTGGAACTCTTACTTCTTCCCAGAAGGTCATGTCAGAATGCCTCCTAGAGACTTCCACGATCAGAAACTGAGTACGAAGTGCAATCGATCATCTATGGAAGTGGCTCTCCCGACATTATTCTCATCACAAACGGTACATAGGCTGGCACTGCTGCCTCACAGCGCCAGCGAACCGGGATGCACCCTCATGTCCGAAGATGTGTAGGTGACGTGAGATAGCCTTGGTAACGGGGACAGGGCAGAGGGTGCTCCTGGGAAACATGTCCTTTCGTAGAATCGGTACAAAGTTAACGGGTCGAATGGTCTCCCTCTTCGCAGTTGTGGTTTTATGCAGCTTCCACAGCGCTGACAATGACAGGTCACTCAGCGTTGCATCAGGGTTACGATACAATTGTTTAATGTGTTTCATTCACAACGGAAAGACTGTCAGGATGTCAATGTCAGGCATGTAGATGGCCCAGAAGAAAACTACAGTTCCTAAACTCGATTGACGAGACAATTTCCAGCATTCCTGGTTGGAACGCAGATGGGAAAGTGAAGATTATCCAAGGAAACATTCCCAATATCGCATTCAAAACATGGGAAGCGAGAATAGAATACCACTGACTAATTTGAGACTAACTTCACTGTCATGGAAGCTGCCCTTCGAGACGAGAAAAATTACGAGAGATCCGAGAGAGAACAATCTGATTTTGCTAATCGTTGCTCAAAGTAAAGTTCAACAACTGCTCGGCTCTACACCAATAAACACTGATTGTAACTTTGCCACAACATCCAGCTTTGCTTCCACACTGGGAATACTCGCGCTATAATGCGATCCAAAAGACAATATGCCCATTCCGCACATAAAACGACTCCATGATGAACAGAACAACTGCATTGTACCGGGGAAAGTTGGTTTACAACTACGCTAATGGAATGTCGCCGTAACTGTCTAGGCCAACATCTATTGTCCATCGATAATTGCCCTTGAGAAGCTCCCTTCTTGACCAGGGCAGTCAATGTAATTACATGCACCATGTTGCTCGGGAGGTTGTTCAGGATTGGAGGGTGTTATCGAAAGAGCTTTGGCGAGAGGCTGCTGAGCGTTTTGCAAAGCCAAAATTTAATCTATGCCACCTTTTATGAATTTAATTGGTTCTGCTATTTTCATAATGTCCGTCATTCCAGCGACTAAGCTTTCCCCAGCGTGATCCGTCAGGTTTGTGGCCAGTCATGTCAAGATTCAAGAATGGAAAACCCCCAATACCCATGATCAGGTTAATCATGAACTCAGAATTCCAATTCTGTCGATCATCGATATCAACATGTTTGCACAATTGCTGAATTGTTACTGCACAGCGAGAGGCCACTCAGTCGATTGTCTCCTTTTCTGGCACTCTGAAGCATCACATCCGCCCCAGCCCAAACATTACTACTCTGTAGCCGTGGAATTTTCCTCTCTTCAGTGAATGTTCCAGGTCTTTAGGAAGATAAGAATGGAACTGTCTCAACGATACTATCATAATGAGCATTCGAGATTATAACCTTTGATTTGAGAAAAAATAAAATCCTCCTGTCGCCGACGGTTCTGTTGTGTAATCATCTTAAATCACTGTCCCCTTCATCTCGACCATTCTGCTATCGGGAACAATTTGTTCATATTTTGCCTTGCCCTGACCTCTTACATGTTTGACCACATACCCAGAAGCATGAATGAGAACAGAAGAATGTAATTTGTTCCGAACATGATTTAGTTAATTTGAACTTTTCCCACAATATCAATATTTTGTCCGTGCATAAACAGGGGGATGTTGACGTCTGGAGACACTTCGATGTCGTTCGTCATTAGACACTGAAATATAACATGCAGGGGGCAACATTGATTAGGAAGGCAAACGGCATTTTCCGCTTCATCACAAATAGTTTTGAATAGCGGTGTAAATATGTCTTGCTCCTGTTATATAATTTTAGTGAGACCACGCCTGAAGCATTGTGTGCAGTTGTTGTCTTGCTGCCGAAGGAAGTATGTATGTACCATAGGGAGAACGCAATTGAGTTTCACCAGACTAAACCCGGGGTTCTTTCGAGAATTATAAGTGGAGTGATTGAGAAAACTGAACCTTTGCTTTGAGAGATTAGAAGTGATCTCATTAAAACGTACGGAAATTTACAGGGTGTGTGACGGGATAGATATGGATACGTTGTCTCCACTTGGAAGCAATTCAGGTACCAGCGCAGAGAGTCTCCCAGTAAGACATAGACCATTTAAAGCTCAGTTGAAGATGAATTCCTTATTTTGTTACAAAGCGTGATATATCTTTGGATTTCTCAACCCCAGAGGTCTGTGGATTCTCAGTCTTTGAGACAGGTCAAGGTAGATTTCTGGAGAATAATGACATCAAGGGAGGAGGGTAAGTTGGGGGTTAGGGAAAATAGCGTTGAGATGGATGATCAGCCATCACCAAATTCAATGTTGGAGCGGGCTTAATGAACCACAAAGGGACAGGGAGAGAGAGCGAGAGAGAGCGAGAGAGAGAGAGAGAGAGAAAACGGAGAATGCACCCTGCTGCGAGTTCAATCTGCAATGTTCAGAGATTTACAAGCAGTAGAAACGCTTCTCGGGACCATTCCTTCTCCATCAGGTGCAAGGCCCAACGGGGGCGTCCATGGACTTCAATTGGATTGGTGCAGGATGTTTCTTGGTAAAGTATTGCAATGCTTTGCCATTGCCTCTGCAGTTCGGCTGATCAGAATATTCCCGCACTCTTCCCACAAGCAATCATATGGATTGATCAGATTCACACCCTGTTAATCAACCACATCATGAATGTAGCTGTCAAGTCGTGAATTTGGACCTACACCCAAAGCATCAATGCTTTTCACCAGCAAAACCCTCAGGGTACTATTGGGAGGCTGTGTACGTTCAACTCTGGACTTTCCAGTGGCTGCTCGTACAAAATGATGATAACCTAATATCGGTGAAAGAGACTGCTCCTCACAGCACAGGCCACATTTGATCCAGTGTGGCATCAAATTGCCCTAGAAATTAGATTTAATGGGAAACTAAAAACTCCTCACCGGTTAGAGCCATATCTGGCACAAAGGATAATGACGGTTGTTGCTGGAGCACGGGTCACCTCAGTCCCTTAACATTAGAGCAGGAGGTTTATTTTATAGAGTCGTGTACAAGACACAAACGTCATCAAATACTTAATCAAACAGATGTCCTCCATCATAAGGTCAAAACTGGGGTTGTTTGCTCATGACTGCACAGATACTGAAGCAGTTCATCTCCAAATGCAACAAGACCTGCACAATATCCAAGCTTGGGCTGCCAAGTGGCAAAGAACATTCCTGTTTCACAAACACCAGACAAGGACTGTTTCTGACAATAGGGAATCTAACCATCACTTCTTGACCGTTCTATGGCCTGACCATCGTTGAATCCCGCAATATCAACTTGCTGAGGTTTACCATTGACATGAAACTGGATTGGGCTCACCGTATAAATGCTGTGGCTGCAAGAGCATGTCAGACGCTATGATTCATGCAGCGAGTAACGCAAATCCTGACTTCAAAAAGACAGCCCACCAGCTTCAATGAGAAGTCAGGAGTGTGAAAGAATTTTCTGAACTTGCCTGGATGAGATCAGCTCCATAAAAACTCAGGGAGCTCGGTTCACTCCAGAAAAAAAAAGCTTGATTGAATTAGCCACCCAGATATAATATTAACTTCCTTCACCACTGATGTACAATGACAGTAGGTTGCGCCACAAACCAATACACAGGGCATGAACTCATCAAGCCCTGAAGGCTGTCAAAAGTTAGAGAAAAAGAAGGTTCCGGATTCACGGGTTTTACATGGTTTCAGAGGCTTGTAGAGACTGGAGCAAGTTACAGATTTAGGGACGGTTGTCGGGGTTGGAGGCAGGAACAGGTTTCGAGAAGGTTCGGGGCTGGAGCAGTTTACAGATATATGGAGGGTCTTGGAGGTTGGAGGAAATTAAAAAGTTAGGCAGGATTGTAGGAACTGAAGGAGGCTATGGTGAGAGAGATGGTTCAGGTGTTTGAATAGGTTACAGAGATATGGTGGGAGGAGGGGGTGGACCGGGTTACTACGATGAGGGGGTTTGTAGGGGTGTAGGCGTTAACACATGTGGTTTATTGTAGATGTGGAGTTCCAAAGATAAAAAGAGGTGAAGAAACTGGAAATGATAAAAGATGTGGGGAGTTTTTCAGTGTCTGAGTGAGGGTATAGGGAGAAGTAGGTTTTTAGGTGTTTGAGGAGGTACCAGATACAAATAAAGAGTGAATTTCAACATCTGAAGAAGGTTGCAAACATAGTGAGATTTGTTGGAGCTCGGCGAGGTTACAGAGATAGGGAGGGGAACAGTAATTGGGGCAGTTGATTTGGATAGGGGGCGTTATTGGGGCTGGATTTGTTTACAGATATAGGCTGGGTTTTGAGCCCTAGAGGCTTTTACAGAGATATGCAGGGTTTTAAGTGCTGGAGGAGATCATAGTGATAGGGAGAGATGTTGGCCCTGGAGGATGATACAGAGATTGGGAATATTCTACGAACCATGGGAGATTACACAGATCAGGAGGGCTGCATGTGTTGGAGGAGCTTGCAATCATATGGAGGGATGTAGGGATTGAAACACGTGTAACATCAGGTTGTCGAGGCTGGAGGAAGTTATAGAGTTGTGCAATGTTACTGGAGCTGAGAAAGATTAATTTGATTGGAAGGGCAGTACTGGTTGGAGGAGTTTATCTAGACAGGGAGGGTTATATGGAGCAGAGGTGGATACAAAATAAGGGATTATTGGATGTGCTGGATGAGCTTACAGAAATGCATAGGGTTGTGGGTTATGCAGGAATGTCCGAAATAAAGTGAGTTGTAGCAGCTTGAGGAGATTGGAGAGAAGGGGAGTTTGCAGGGCTTGAATGCTGCTACAGAGGTATGGAGGATTTCACATGCCAGAGGATATTTCGGAGAGAGGAGGACTTGCAGTGGCTGCTGAAATTTACTGAGTTTAGTCGGGTTGTCGGATTGAAATGTGGTTACTGAGGTAGGGAGGTTTGCATGGGCTACAGAAAGATATAGAGATAGGGAGGATTTTTGTGTCTGGTGGAAGTTCCAATGGTAGGAAGTTTTGTAGGGGCTTTGGAGTTTACTGTGAAGCGAAGGGTTGCAGCGGCTTGAGGAGTTTGCAGAAAGTGGCAAATAGTCATGGCTGAAGGAAGTTACAAAGATCGGAGTGCTGAAATTTCAGGAAAACATATAGTGATAGGGAGGGCCATAGGGGATGGAGGCAGTTATAGAGATAGGGAGGGGATAAAGAAGGACTGTAAGAAAAGGGATAACCAGCCGTGGATAACGAAGGAAATTAAGGAGAGTATTAAATTAAAGACCGATGCGTACAGAGTGGCCAAAAATAGTGGAGAATCGGAAGATTGGGAAAACATTAAGAAACAACAAAGAAGAACTAAGAAAGTGATAAAGAAAGGAAAGATAGGTTATGAAGCTAGGCTAGCTCTTTATATAAAAAATGATAGTAAAAGCTTTTACAAATATATAAAAAGAAATAGACTGACAATACTGAATGTTGGACCCTTGGAGGGCGAGAGGGGGGGATTTAATAGTGGGAAATGAGGAAATAGCTGAAACTTGAAATAAGTTTCTTGTGTCGGTCTTCTCTGTGGAAGACACAAATTGTTTACCGAATATTAACGATAGAGGGTTGTTAGGAGGAGAGGTCCTCAATACGATTAATGTTACCAGGGAGGCAGTGTTTGGTAGACTAACGGGACTGAAGGTGGACAAGACACCGGGCCCAGATGGAATGCATCCCAGGGAAATGAAAGAAATGTCAGAGGTAATAGCAGATGCGTTAGTGGTTAATTCGTTGGATTCTGGGGTAGTGCCGGCGGATTGGAAAACGGCTAATGTTATGCCGCTATTTAAAAAAGGAAATAGACAAAAGGTGGGTAACTACAGGCCGGTTGGCTTAATATCTGTAGTTGGGAAAATGCTGGAATCCATCATTAAAGAAGAAATAACAGGCCATCTGGATAAGAATGGTTCGATTAAGCAGAAACAGCATGGATTCATGAGGGGAACGCCGTGCTTGACGAAGTTGTTGGATTTTTATGAAGATGTGAATAGTGCGGTTGACGCAGGGGAGGCAGTGGATGCGGTGTTTTTGGATTTCCAAAAGGCGTTTGATAAGGTGCCGTGCAAAACGTTCCTGAAGAAGATTGAGTCACACGGAGTTGGGGGTAGGGTGTTAGCGTGGATTGGGGATTGGCTATCCGACAGGAAACAGAGAGTCAGAATAAATGGGTGCTTTTCTGGTTGGTGGATGGTAACTAGTGGCGTGCCGCAGGGATCGGTACTGGGGCTCAACTATTTACCATTTATATAGACGATCTGGAGGCGGGGACTGAGTGTAGGGTAACAAAGTTTGCAGACAACACAAAAATGAGTGGAAAAGTGAATCGTGTGGAGGGCGTAGAAGGTCTGCAGAGAGATTTGGACAGGCTGAGTGAGTGGGCGAGGATCTGGTAGATGGCGTATAACGTTGACGAATGCGAGGTTATTCACTTTGGAGGAAATAATAGCAAATTGGATTATTATCTAAGTGGAAAAAAATTACAACATGCTACTGTGCAAAGGGACCTGGGGGTCCTTGTGCATGAGACGCAAAAACCCCGTCTGCAGATGCAATAGGTGATCAAGAATGCAAATGGATGTTGGCCTATATCGCAAGGGGGATAGAACATAAAAGCAGAGATGTCTTGCTGCATCTGTACAGGGCATTGGTGAGGCTGCAGCTGGAATACTGTGTGCAGTATTGGTCCCCTTATTTGCGGAAGGATATATTGGCCTTGGAGGGAGTGCAGAGAAGGTTTAGCAGGTTGATACCAGAGATGAGGAGTGTTGATTATGAGGAGAGACTGAGCAGATTGGGTTTGTACTTGTTGGAATTTAGAAGGCTGAGGGGGAATCTTATAGAGACCTATAAGATAATGAAGGGGCTGGATAGGGTAGAGGTGGAGAGATTCTTTCCACTTCAAAAAGAAGCTAGAACTAGAGGGCACAGCCTCAAAATAAAGGGGGGTCAGTTTAGGACAGAGTTGAGGAGGAACTCCTTCTCTCAGAGGGTGGTGAATCTCTGGAATTCACTGCCGACTGAAGTGATGGAGGCTACCTCGTTGAATATGTTTAAATCACGGATAGATGGATTCCTGATCGGTAAGAAAATTAGGGGTTATAGGCATCAGGCGGGTAAGTGGAACTGATCCACTTCAGATCAGCCATGATATCATTGAATGGCGGGGCAGGCTCGAGGGGCTAGTTGGCCTACTCCTGCTCCTATTTCTTATGATCTTATGTAGGCATTGCAGACGTTTTCTGAGGTAAGGAGGGTTGCATGGTCTGAAGGAGATAATTGAGTTAGGGAGTATTGTAGGGGCTCCAGCAAATTGCAGAGAAAAAGAAACTTTCAGCGTCTTGAATAAGTCATAACGATTGATAGAGCTGTCAGTTCTGCAGGAGTTTACCGCAATAGGCATGATTATATGGCCAAGAGGAGATATGGTGGATTGTAGGAGGCTGGAAGTTATAGATATAGGGAGACTTTCACTGTCAGTAGGATGTTGCAGAGAAGAGGGGTTTTGCAAGTCTGGAGGACTTGATTGTGAGTGGGAGTGTTTGGGGGCTTTAGTTGGTATTATTGAGGGTTGGAGGTAATGAAGAAAATTGCAGAGGTTGGAAATGATGGAGGAGTTGCAAGAGATGGGGAACATTGATGTGGTTAGAGGAAGTTACAAAATCGAGATGCTTGTACAAGTTGGAGGACGTCCAGAGATTGACAGGGTTTTAAGGGCTGAGAGTTTTACAGAAAAGGGGACTTAATGGTGTTTTACAGATTTGTACATTTGTTGTCACTTCTGCCTCACTGCAACAGGACCTGGGTTTGATTACGGTTTTTGGTGATGTTCTGTGTGGAATTTTTGTGTTCTCCCCGTGTCTGTGCGAGTTTCCTCTGGGTGCTGCAACTTCCTCCCACACCCCAAAGGTATGCAGGACTGGTGAATTGTCCTTGCTGAATTACCCGGTGGCCAAGGATGTGTAACCTTTGTGGATTAGCCATTAGCTCGGCGGGGTTACAGTGTTGGGGCGGCCGGTTGGACCTGAGTAAGATGCTCTTTTAGAGAATCAGTGCTCCGGTTTCCTCCCACAGTCCAAAGATGTGCGAGTTAGTTTGATTGGCTGTGCTAAAAATTGCCCTTAGTGTCCTGAGATGCGTAGGTTAGAGGGATTAGTGGGGAAATCTGTCCGGATATGGTGGTAGGGCCTGGGTGGGATTGTGGTCGGTGCAGACTCGATGGGCCGAATGGCCTCTTTCTGTTCTGTAGGGATTCTATGATTTCTATGATCAGTGCGTACCCCATGAGTCAAATGGTCTCCCTCTGCTCTGTTCGGATTCCATGATCATATAAAATATGGAGAAAATAAAGAGCTGCAATTGGGTACAGCGGTCGGGGAGGCATAGCTTCTGGACACGTGAAAGCAGATGTATGGATGTCCAGTAAAAACCATGGTCATATAATTAAGACACAGGCCAGAAACTCCAAGGTATTTTGTGAAGTTAGCCTCGATCTTCAATTTTGCTTTTAATTTCTACATTGGCGAACAAAAGGTGCTTCACTTCAGATATGATTCCAGTGACCCTCGACGAAGCTTTTTTCAAACAAGTTTTATTTAACACAACATTTAAGATATAAGAAAAAATAATTACTGCAAATGTTACCAATTCCAAGACTTAAACGTGGCACAGTATAACTCTTAACAGCTAGCTATCATTGGTGCTCCAGTGTAAATGTAAATAAATATCCCCCAGGCATGCACGCTTCACCAGAATTAGTTATCAGAAAAATAAGTGTGCTGAGGTGATGCTGGGTATTCAGTATTTTTAACACTTCTGGCCAGTGAACCCAGCAGCAGTTTTCAAAGAAGGAAATAATCTCCAAACATCAGAGAGGGAAACCCAGTCTCTGGCAGCTTCCAAAAACAGCCAACCAGAAAGCAGAACATCCAAGTCCAGATAGGGGGAAAACCATTGCTGTTTGTCGCAGCTTCAATCTACTTCTGAAAAAAAAGAAACTAAAACTCGAATTCAGTGAAAAAAAAAGCTTTGCCCAGTCAAGTCATCTGACCTGAGAATAATACCAAATCAAGCTCGACCCTGTCATTCCAGGGATACGATGAAACACCATAACACTGCATTAGTTCAGGCTAAGAGCCAACATGATTTATATTATACGAGTTCAGCAACAATAAAGGACACCACCGAAAGACAACACGGTGCAGACAAAATTCGAGGGATTGCTAAAATATTCCGAAGAGAAACACAAGTGAAGTATATTTCATAACAGTATCGTTACAATTGTCTGTCCCGTGTCTGCATGTAACGTCCTTGATTCCCTCCAGGATACAGGGATAATGGATCTTGATGGATGGTTCCCGAAGCAGACAGGCAAAGCATTTTGCCGAATCCCTCATCACCAGAAGTTTCAAAAAATAAACAAGTCATATCTTAGCTGGTGTTCAGAAAGGCTCATCACCATCAGTTCATTCCTCCAAGCTCAGACAATCACCCCACCTGCGAAATGTCCTTGAGGTGGTTGGGATCAGGAATAGACATTGGAGTCACAGAGTCTTAAAGGTTTACAACATCGAAACAGGCCCTTCGGAAAACTTGTCAATGTCACCCTTTTTTAAACCACTAAGCAATTCCCAATTGTCACGTTTGACCTATATATCTCTGCACCCATCATACCCATGTGAATGTCTAAATACTTTTTAAAAGACAAAATTTGCTACCATCTCTGGTAGCTTGTTCCAGAAACTCACCAGCCTCTGTGTGAAAAAAAAAATCCTCCTCTGGACCCTTTTGCATCTCTCCCCTCTCACCTTAAATCTATGCCCCTCTAATTTTAGACTCCCTATCTTTGGGATACGATGTTGACTATCTAACTGATCTATGCCCCTCATTATTTTATAGACCTCTATATAAACGCTCCTTAGTCTCCCTCGCCCCAGGGAAAATAGTCCCAGTGTGTTAAGCCTCTCCTTTTAACTTAAACCATCAAGTTCTGGGAGCATCCGAGTATATATTTTCTGCACTCTTTCTCGTTTAATAATATAATTTCATTAATAGGGGACCAGAACTGTACACAGTGTTTCAAGTGTGGCCTTACCAATGTATTTTACAACTTCAGTAAGGCGTCCCAACTCCTGTTCTCAACGTTCTGACCAATGAAACCAAGCATGCCGAATGCCTTGTTCACGACCCTGTCCACCTGTGACTCCACTTTCAAGGAGCTATGAACCTGTACCCCTCGATCTCTTTGATCTATAACGCTCCCAAACATCCTACCATTAACTGAGTAAGTCCTGCCCTGGTTCGATCTACCAAAATTTCTCACCTTGCATTTATTTAATTATACTCCATCTGGCCCAATTGATCAAGATCCAGTTGCAATCCGAGATAATCTTCTTCACTGTCCACTATGCAACCAATCTTGATATCACCTGTAAACCTACTAACCATGCCTCCTAAATTCTCATCCAAATCATTAATATAAATGACAAATAACAGTAGACACAGCGCCGATCCCTAAGGCACACCGCTGTTCACAGGCCTCCAGTTTGAAAATCAACCCTCTATGACCATGCATGCCTTCTGTCATCAAGCCAATGTTGTATCCATTTGGATACTTCACCGTGGATGCCGTGAGAGTTAGCCTTATGCAACAAAATACGTTGCGGTGCCTTGCCAACGACCTTGCTGAAGTCCATGCAGATAACATCAACTGCATTGCCCTGATCGACCCTCCCGGTTAACGCTTCAAAAAACTCAACAAATTTTGTGAGACATAAATGTCCACTCCCAAAGCCATTCGTAATCAGTTCTTGCCTCGCTAAATGGCTGTCGATCCTGTCTTTCAGAATATCTTCCAACAGATTACCCACTACAGTTGTAAGGCTGACCGGCCTGCAGTTCCCAGGCTTTTTCGTGCAGCCCTTCTTAAACGACGGTATAGCATTTGCCACTCTCAAATCTTCAGGCATCTCACCTGTGGCTGTCGATGATTCTAATATATCTGCCAGGGGACCCGCAAGTTCCTCTCTTGGTGCCACAAGTCCTCGTATACACTTCATTACGTTCTGGGGGTTTATCTACCCTGATGCTTTTTGAGACTTCCAGCATCTCCTTCGTTGTAATATGCACATTCCTGAAGACATCACTATATATTTCGCCAAGTTCCCTAACTTCCATGTCTTTCTCAACAGTTAATACTGATGAGAAATATTCATTAAGAATCTCATCCATCTCTTGTGGATCCGCTCATAAATGAGCTTGTTGATCGTTAAGAGGCCCTACTCTCTCCCCAGTTGCTCTTTTGCCTTTTATGTATCTGTCGAAGCTCTTCGATTCTCCTTTGCCTTCTCTGCCAAAGCAATCTCGTGTCCCCCTTTTGCCCTTCTGAATTCTCGTTTAACTCTACTCCTACACTCTCTATGTTGTTTAAGGGATCCACTTGATCCCAGCTGCCTATGCATGTCATGTGCCTCCTTATTCGTTTGACGACGGCCTCAATATCCCAAGTGATCCAGGGTTCCCTACTTCTACCAGCCTTGCCCTTCAGTTTAAAAGGAATATGTGGACGTTGTCCACCTCCTTTTGGAACGTGTTTTTTCAAAGAAGGTCTTGAGAGATGTGAGATGGTTTTTGTTAAGGATAATTCAAAATAGTTCTGTGATCGAGGATCCTGCGCTCTCTGGGCTGTTTCCGGGCATGCACATTCAGATACAACTGAGCTGCTACCGGAGACTAATCAGCTCAGTTAAAGAAACCATTTGGTCGGCTCGTAGTCTGTTTGTCTTCCAGTGCAAAGAGCTGTCCCTGTCCGAGTGTCGCAGATTGACCCATTCCAAGATTTAGGACTTTGTGCTGTGGGGCACGCTTAAGCTTCAGACTGCCACTGCAACTATGCAACGCGAAAAGGTGTCTTAGATCTTGCATTCATAGTCAACCAAGTTGATGGCAATTGTACAGAACCCCCTGGGACGGTAATGAATGCTGAATGCGGCTATATTGCTATTGTAGTAAGACACCTCAGGGATTGCAGGTTTTTGCCATCCCTGCCTGACATGGAATGTAAATTGTAAATATGAACATAATTACCATTTCATAGAGAAACCTAAATGGGAACACGCTGTGTGAAGACAAGTCGAATTTATTGCACTTTCTGTAATTTTCAACACTAAATATTTTGTCATGTGATTTTATACATTTTGCGAATAATATGTAGGTTTGGGAAATAAAACATGTCCAATTGTGCAGGAAACTTCCATAACGAATATAATATTGCTATTTCTTCCAGAGAGCATGAACAGTCAGGGGCGAAAACCATTGAGAGAATTCAATGCTGAACCGCTGTAAAAGATCACAAAACACAAACTGTGTTTGGAATTGGGGATCGGATTTATTTATGTGTAAATTCCAGCATATTTTTCTACATGTTGCAATCATCATGACGGGTTAATGTGTTACAACCAGCGGAAAGCACCAGAAAAGTATGCAGGAGGATAGAAACCCAGAATATGGACTTAAATGCCGACTAAAATTCGCAATTAAAATTCATTCAAAGAGATTCTCATATCTGGACCTCGCCCAGTCTTCCCATTAGACCAATATTATGGGTCCACCAGCAATTTCCAATACTGCACTCCTTTTTCCGAAATTTGCACTTGTCCTGAGGGTCACATTAAATTAACTGCAGATCGCAACAAACAAATTCAACTTTCTGCTGTTTTTTTGGAAAATTATTTTCTTTTTGCAATCTTGTCCTTATCATCAGAGTTCATAAAGTTTTATAAAAATGTTTAGATTCACAAAATAGAGAAAACATGCTGAAATAAACGTTATTATCCTATCAACTATACCTGAGTATGTGACTTTAAATTAAAACATTCCATCAAACTTCAGGAAAATATGTATTCTCATAGCCCTTATTCCAAAGTGATGATGTTTGTATAATTCCACAACGCCATCTGTGTTAAAATGTGGCCACTTCGTCATCATCTAAGCTGAGAGATGAACTCCTGCTCATTCTCAGATCTGTTCTGATTACTGTTCATCATCAGGATGCTTTTACCTTTGGTCTTTTCGGAGGTTTCAGACATTGATAGCTGTGTAGATAATCTCTTCATTTTGAATTGGTTTTGTAACTTTCCGGCCATGAGCATGGTGATTACTCTGTGAAGGAACATGATTATTTTTAGTTATAGAGTTACTGTAGACATGAACTGAAGGCGGTGATTAGTGTCCTGCTTGTATGAGAAAATGTTTCCATCCTGGCTGAGCCTTCTCATGTTCCATCAGGTGTGTGATATCGATTATAGAGAAAAGTAAAAATAAAATGATCTTGAAATTCAGACTAAATGAAAATGCTGCCGGTGTGACAAATTTGAAAACTCTGTTTAAGATGCGCTTAAGAATCTGCTTCTGGTCAGTGTGATTCTCGGATCCTGTTGAGAAAAGAGTTGCTATGTACTTAATAAGCACTGCAATGGGAAAACACGATAGTACTTAACTGAATAAAGAGTTTAATTATTTAGATTGATGTATCTGTGAACATTTCAATGCTCTGTCTATTTTAACTTGGTCAATGTTGTGATGTAAGAAAGGTGACAGCCAGTTTCAGACACAGCATGATCAAACAAACTAGAACTGTTTATCCAGGAATTGATCATGCCGATTAAGGGATTAACATTGGCTCTAATATTGACTTAATATTAGCTAATGACTCCAAATGTATTGGCTTATTATTGGTTAAAACTACTGGAAATACTCATTTGGTCCGACAAAATGTGTGCAAGAGAATACTAATTCAAATTATGGCTCGCTGACAATTCTCACTTCGACTGGGAAAAGCTAGAGATTCAAGAGGTTTATTTTTTTTAAAGGGGCAGAAGTGGGGGGAAAGCCATATGGGAGCAGAAGAGAAGATATGTAAGATATGTTGCAGGGTGAAAATCCCGAAAATACCACCCTAACAGCACTGGTTTGGACCTATACCACATGGACTGCAGATTTTCGAGAAGGTGGCTCACCAATACCTTTTCAAGCGAAGTTAGGATGGGCCATAAATATTGGCCTGGTCAGCGATTCCCAAATAATATGAAGAAAAACAGAAACAATTAAGAACTCTTTCATAGTTGGAAATTAGAAGAATTTCCATTGGAAAAAAAAGAAAATTGCAAAAGGTACAAATAAATGGGTATTGGCAAAGGGAAGAAGAAAAACTGAGAGGCATAGAACAGGAGTGAATGGTGTCAGCAAGAACATTGACAAAAGCTGCAAAATCGACGTGATATTTCAGACAATTTTATAATATCAATCTGTGGTCATGGTTATGCTTTTGATACTAATACTGTCTCGAGGGACATCTTTGCTTTTTTTGGTTGTCAGATTACAATCCATATTTGGCTTGCACCACCAACTTTTTCTTCATCCAAACTAACTCTTATCACCTTTTGATCCTATCCCTTTCTGATCCCCCCAATACCTCCTCCTCTCCATTTCTTCATTTGATAAAATACAGTTTCATCTTTCAATTTTACCAGTTCCGAAGGAGGTTAATAATCTGAAAGTTTAATTAGATGTACCTGAATTAATGAGGATTTCCAACATTTCCTATTGATTTATTTCCACTTCCATGCCACTATATAACGTTTTTTGTTGTTTCTTCCAGAAAGTCTGGGTGGCTTATGAAGGACACTCTTGAGAAATCCGTCCTATTTTCATTGCCTAGCTCACTACATGGCTTAGTCAAGTCTCCATGATTCGCTGTTAGGAACGCGACGAGGCCACACCATCCTTAAACCCTCAGTGATCATGTTTCTGAAACTCCCATTGATGTATTGAGTTTTACCGGAGTCATTTGCAGTTTGAAAAGTAGCAATTGACCGCAATGCTGGGCATCAATTGCCTCGGGGCTTGATGTAATCCATGTTGATCGGTAAATTACCAAATCCTCCTGCCTTCCTGCCACATGTGCAGCTTCTTCCAGTTTCTTCCTGAAGAATAACAAATAAAGAAAAACATTTCTGAGGATTATCTAGAATGTTTCCCGAATGTATATTGTGTCGGTATCATCAGGTGCATCAGGAGGTTTGGAAAGTGTAGTGTTTGCTCCTCTGCTGCGCTCAAATATAGCCAGCCAGTTCCTGTCATTGAAGCAATTGTTCAGAATGAAGCAACCCACAAAATATCAGTAATATCTTTCTGACATAAGCCATTTTGGAAGAGGTATTTCTACTTCTTCAGCCCATTGACCTAAAGACTGTTT
Organism: Mustelus asterias; assembly: GCF_964213995.1. NCBI lineage: Eukaryota > Metazoa > Chordata > Chondrichthyes > Carcharhiniformes > Triakidae > Mustelus > Mustelus asterias. Next base: position 15,959,193 of record NC_135820.1, read on the forward strand.
TTAAAGAAACGCGCCACAATTACTGGCTATTTCAGTCAATGTTTGATTGTGAGATTGGGCGTAACATTCTACTATATTGTTAGAGACATCCCTGGGGCAAAGAACATTCAGCTGAACATAGGTACCAGCTCGTCGTGCGCATATCCTGTAAACACTGAAGATACTTCTGCCAAATCACATGACAAAATAACATGTTCTGAATGGGGTTAAATATGTGGGCAGATGAGGACGTGCAGATTTAAGAGAGAAAATCAAAGGATAATAATGTAACTGGAAGAATGTTCAGGCAGACAATTCAAACAGTCACTAATTTTCCACTGTGAATGATGCTGGTGGCTTTTGAACTAGTTCACCCAAATTTTCAACACTTCTCGTGGATAATAGCTTCAAGTATTTTTTGACAAACAGACTCGAGTGTTGATGTTTACAATTCCATTCTACACAATAAAGGATCACAATTACATATTTATCTTCACGGCAACCAGGATTGCAATTAATCCAACAAGACCAGAGGAGCCTCTGCTAATAATTGTGAAGGTTTTCCAGGCATACATTCCTAAAAAGTATCAGGAAAGAAGCAACTCTGTATATTAGGGAACGGTGGCGAATCAGCAATCCTGTATATATTTTTCTAATTGTGAAGCCGAATTTCTAATGAAACTGCAAGGCAAGCAATAAGTTACGATTCTTGGTGTCTCATCTTGTAACTTCGTACTTCCAAAAGGATTGTGTCCATGTGCTCTCGACTGGGGGAACTATGTGGTAAAATGGATAAATATTCTCTTCCTTATGATATACAAAGTGCATCTGAAAAGGTCAGACATTAGATTAATATTGCACACTGTGATATAAAAACTTCATTGAGTTTAAAATAATTGGAAGAAATGACCATCCCATTCACTGGATGCAACCCAAAAGCTTTGTGAATTATACAAATAATGCAACTATTGTCAGATTTTTTTTTTAGAATTCTGGACTGATATCCCCCGATTGAATCTAAGTAAGTTGGAAATGAACATTTTCCACAGAGTTGGATTGTTGTTGATTAAATGAACCCAGGTATTTGAAAAGGTTTCTTCAATGTCGAGTCAATTATTCATCTTCCAAATTACCATTGTTTAGATAATTCAATATTTTTTTGGCAATCTTAAACATAGCAAGTTTCAGAACACAGCGTAAAAACGGATTCTGCCCACCTTACCATTCAACTGGAGTTTATCCAATGCTAGATATTCCTCCTTCTGTTGTTTTAACAGAGCATTCTGCCGTGACCTCTGAGTGAGGTACTTATTTGCTGACAGTAATGTTGCCCAGTTACGGAGGGAATGGTAATGGAACAACTCATTGACAATTTTGCAATTATAAATGAATGAGACATGTAACGTCAGAGTGAAGCTGGAGGATGCTGACACTGCCACGGTGCTCATTGGTTGCAATACAAGTAATCACGATTCCTATTTGAACTGGGTGATTCAGTCTCAGGGAGCTCTGCACTTGATATCTATTCACAGACCAGGTAATGATTTCTCCATCTGATCTATTCCCGGTGATGGTTGTCCCATTCATGGTCCAGGTCATTTTGGGCAACGGTTTGGCGTCGGCGCTGCAGGTACAATCTGTCCAATTCTCTGATCTTTTGCACACGGGCCAGTTATTATTGTGGGTTTATCTACAAACCACAAAACAGAGTTTTCATTACATAGCGTTATTCCAAACATTGGACGAATTTGAAATACACATTCAGCTGATTGAAAAACGCATGGTAACAGCTGAGATACCCTTATTCTGAATACAGTGGGACAAAGATGTAGTTGTTCTGCCGTTGGTAATCTCGAAACCTAGGACAAGATTTGGTGACCCGTGTACAAATCCACCATGGCAGATAGTGAAATTTCAATTCAATAAAATTCTGGAATAAATGTCTCATGATGACCATGAAACGATTGTCGAAAATCACATTTGGTACACAAATGTTCTTTCGGGATGTCAATCTGCCACCCTTACCTCGTCTGCCATACATATAACTCCAGATCCACAGCAATGTGGTTGACTCTCAAATACTGTCTGAAATGGAGACTTGTTCGAGATGCTTTGATGTAAAAAGTATTTAAAAACAAAACAACGCAGCCAATGATGTTGCTGGTTCACTGCTAATACATGCGCGTAGGTACCAAATTTTAAGAGTGTTCCCTCCTAACAACTTCTAATGTGGAAAGTTGTGCCTTTCATTAGGATTTGCCCCTGTGAGATTCGGATGGAATAAAGCCGCAGCCAGATGGTAATTCAAGTCTAGCTCCAGCCTGAATGAAGAAACAGAATCAATCTCTGGAACTGGCAGAGTTTGAGGAACAGACTGGCTGAGGTTAATTGCAAATATGCTGAAGGGATTGAATAGTTTATATTTAGTCTTTCACGGGATATTGGTGTCGCTGACGAGGCTAACGTTTATTGCCCATTTGAAATTACTCTTGGAGAACGTGGCATTGAGGTACCATCTTCAACAGTGGCAATCCATGCTGTTTAAGTGCACACATATCTCTGGAGGGAGTTACTGGATTTGGACTCTAAGAAGATGAAGGAAAAGTTATGCAGTTTCAAGTGAGGATGGAAGTGGATTTGAGGGGAAATTGCTGGTGTTGGTTCCCATGTGTCTGCTGCCCTTGTCTTTCCAAATGGTAAATGTATTGTTTTTTGGAAGGGGCTGCTTTGTGAATTGTTGCATTGCCTCTTGTTGCTGTCACTGTGCATCGGTGTTGGAGGGACTGAATGTTGAAGATGATGGATAAGGTGGTCAATCGACAGTCTGGGTTGCAAGATCTTCCTGTGTGCTACCAGCTGTTTAAAATGTAATTGCTAATCAAATTGATACAAGGTATCTGTGAACACATATTTATATTTCCTTTTGACTTCTGCAAAAAAAGTTTAAGAAGTGAAATCTTGCACATACTCTTTTTCCTGTTGTGGTTGTTCGTTGAGTTCATCTTTTTGAGTTTATTGCTTTCCCTTGAGATCTTAATGCAATATATCAAGATTCAGCCTTATGTTGAGACAGAACTTTATGAAAAGTGTGCAGGAGGTCTTCACTGCAATATATGATGTTGTTTGTTTTTAGCGTTTTTCACCCATCTAAAAAATGACCTGGCGGTAGCAGCCAGTCGCATACATTAACAATGAGGAGCGGTACGTCGTCCTCATGACACAACAAGACTGGCTGGGTATTCCACTCCATCTGATGCAGAGTTGTGTGAATTGCGGTAGCTAAGAAGTAAATATTCCATCAGGATGACTCCACTAAGAACGTTTATTTCGGGCAGGAGGCTGCGTTTCGAATGGAAATTCAACATCTTTGACCTCGATATTTAGAGTTTTATACAAACTCATTGTCCTGACGATGTGCACGCACCATTTCTCGCACCTCTGACCCCACTGTACTCTTCGTATCTGCTATGTGAATTGGATACTTTGTCACTGGGAGTTCATTATGTTCAACCCTTAATCGTAACCGCATCTATGATCTTACACTGAAGCAGATAGCAGCTTCATAACTTTCACCCTCATGACTCTTTTAGGGAGTGACTCATCCCGACAACCTGCCTGAGAATCACACGCAGTCATTGATTTTACAAGATAGAACTAGCAGAACAAACGCCGGCTTCTGCTTTTTAACTTCAATGATCAGATCTTGAACACTTGTTACAGTGCCAGCAATAAATGTAAATGATATAAATAATCGAAACCCTGCAATGCAGGGCAGACTATTCGAACCGTCGAGTCAGCATAATTTCTCCGACCGAGCATCGCGCTCAAATCCTCCGCCCCTAACCAAACGTATTTACCCCGCTATACACCCGCCCCCGCAACCCCCCCCCCCCCCCCGCCACCTCCCACACTCCCCATCCCGCCCTCATCCTGCACACCTTGGGACACTAAGGGCAATATTAGCATGACCGGTCCACCTAACCTGCACATGTTTGGACTGTTAGAGGAAACCCGAGCACCCGGAGGAAATCACACAAGCACTCGGAGAACGTATAAACTCCACACAGACAGACACCCAAGGTCGGAATTGAACCGGGTTCCTAGCGCTGTGGGACAGCAGTGCTCGTCACTGTGCCAGTGTACAAGTAATCGGCATGTTGTATAACAGGTAATTATTAGTAAAAACTTACATTTAACCTCCAAGGTAAGAGGTCGTGGGGTAGAGATTGGGAAACCTTCAATTAGAATACGACATCCCGAAACAGCTTGGTGATGAATAGATGATGGAATCAATGTCAGCTCAGATAAAACTGTTCGATAACCTACTCTTTCTTCCCGATTTCCCGCTTCATCGCTGATGTCTCAGGGAATTGGCAGAGACAAGTTGCAATGTGTCAATTTCACATGCATGTTGTCATTGGGGCGGGTGTGACGGACTGAACTTTTCTTTTGACCAACAATCATTTCCCCAGACCCCGAAATGTGCGGCTTCTCTAGGAGAAAGAGAAAAGCAAACCAGCGTCAGAATAATTTGTCACTTGAGAAGGGAAGTGGATCTGTTCCTACAAAAATCTGAGAAGAGAGTTTTTTTTTAAATCATATTTTCATAATCATTCCGTCTTTTTGTGAAAAGGTTTGTTATTCAGAATTATTCATTGGAGCTATAAAGGGGTGTTAAGTGTATTTATTATTCTCACAAGTAAGCTTACATTAACACTGCAATGAATTTATTGTGAGAACCCACTAGTCGCTACACCTCAGCGCCTTTTCGTGGACACTGAAGGTGAATTTAAGCATGGCTAATGTACCCTAGCTAGCACGTCTTTTGTACTGTGGGGGAGAAACCGGAGCATCCAGAGAAAACCCACGCAGACGCGGAGAGAACGTGCAAACTCCACACAGACAGTGACCCAAGCCCAGAATCGAACCCGTGTTCCTGGAGCTGGAAGGCAGCACTACTAACCACTATCCCACCGTGCCGCCCATATTCCTCATTGGACATTATATGGTCTCACTTAATTAATCGTTTGTCTATTTTATCTCCCAAGTTAGCCAGGCAGTGAGGACGAATTGATCTGTTTTGAATTAGATCCACTGCTTGTTCCTCTGTGCACTTTAATTCAACATGTCTTCGAGCTCAGCTGGAACATTAGGGCATCGACTATTTATACCTTCAAATTGAACACTCGGAATGAAATCACCAATAAAACAATACAAACTCACCTAACACAGAATTTTTAAGAATAGAATGATCAACAGCTAGTTCTTGGGAGTTTTCTCTGAATTTCAATATGAATTGGATTGTGCCCTCATCCCTCTTTCTGCTATCACTTTTGAGGAGCGAACATTGTCCCTCTCTAATGTTCCCCGTGAACACAGCTCTCCCAACATAGTTTTCCTGCTGTCTCAGAGGATCGTTTGAATCAAAAATCGTTGTGGTTCCCGGGTTAATAGGACCAGAGTCCATCATTATGCACAATGCTGTCAGATTGATGTGACTAACCGGGTCATCAAAAGTAGAATCGATCAGTGCACATGAACCAATTACTGTCTGCACAACCTTTGGCAGCAGCATAGTGGACTGAGCACGAGAAGAAGCTGAACAATAAAGAAACAGATTTCATTTAGTGGTATTTTTAAACTCATTGCAGCGTCTTTAAAGATCATTACTTAATTAATAAAAAATCGTTTATCAACAAATTTTTCACATTAAGTATCAGTGTTAAGTAATTGTTAACAAGGACTAAAGTAGCCTGGCATAAGCAGTCACGAGAGCATTTTTATATTTTTATGGAATTTGAGAACCAGCAATCGACATACTTAATATTGAACTCATGACCAACAGCATATCTGTTAAAAAGTCAAGAAATAGGTTTCTCTCTGAACAGTTATACCTCGATGGAAATGGAAATATAACTTCTATCTTCAGTAATTCTCTCCTCAACTAGTCCTTTCTTAAAATACATAATGTTCATTCCCAGAATGTGAATCATCTCCAGTAGAAATGTCACACAATTCTAGAGAAATACCTTCAGTTAATTCCATGAAAGAAATAGAAACAGAGAAACATAGAAAAACTACAGCACAAAACAGGCCCTTCGGCCCCACAAGTTGTGCCAAACATATCCCTACCTTTTAGGCCTACCTATAACCCTCCATCCTATTAAGTCCCAACTACTCATCTAGGAGTCTCTTAAAATACCCTATTGAGTATGCCTCCACCACCACTGACGGCAGCCGATTCCACTCGCCCACCACCCTCTGTGTGAAAAATTTATGCCTAACATCTCCCCTGTACCTACCCCCCAGCACCTTAAAACTGTGTCCTCTCGTAGCAGCCATTTCCACCCTGGGAAAAAGCCTTTGAGAGTCCACCCGATTTATGCCTCTCAACATCTTATATACCTCGATTAGGTCTCCTGTCATCCTACGTCTCTCCAAGGAGAAAAGACCGAGCTCCCTCAGCCTATCCTCACAAGGCATGCCACACAATCCAGGCAACATCCTTGTAAATCTCCTCTGCACCCTTTCAATCTTTTCCACATCCTTCCTGTAATGAGGCGACCAGAACTGAGCACAGTACTCCAAGTGGGGTCTGACGAGGGTCTTATATTGCTGCATCATTATCCCCGGACTCCTAAACTAAATCCCTTCGATTGATAAAGGCCAGCACACCATATGCCTTCTTAACTACCTCCTCCACATGCGGGGCCGATTTTAGAGTCCTATGGACCCGGACCCCAAGTTCCTTCTGTAGCGGGATCCCCTTTTTAACTCCACTCGTGGTCACGAAATGTTCTTGGCAGACAGGATTAAGGAGAATCCCAAGGCATTTTATTCATACGTTAGGAACAAAAGGGTTGTTAGGGAAAAAATCGGACCTCTCAGGGACAAAAGTGGGGACTTATGCTTGGAGCCCAAAGAGGTAGGGGAGATCCTAAGTGAATACTTTGCGTCGGTATTCACTAAGGAGAGGGATGTGTTGACTGGGAGTGTCTCGGAGGGGAGTGTTGAACCGTTGGAGAAAATCTCCATTACAAAGGAGGAAGTGTTAGGTTTGTTAGAGAATATAAAGACTGACAAATCCCCAGGGCCTGATGGAATCTATCCAAGGCTGCTCAGGGAGACGAGAGGTGAAATAGTTGGGCCTCTGACGCAAATCTTTGTCTCGTCACTGGACACAGGTGAGGTCCCAGAGGATTGGAGGATAGCCAATGTGGTCCCGTTATTTAAGAAGGGTAGGAAGGATAACCCGGGTAATTATAGGCCGGTGAGCTTGACGTCCGTGGTGGGGAAGTTGTTGGAGAAGATTCTTAAAGATAGGATGTATGCGCATTTAGAAAGGAATAAACTCATTAACGATAGTCAACATGGTTTTGTGAGAGGGAGGTCATGCCTCACGAACCTGGTGGTGTTTTTTGAAGAAGTGACCAAAATGGTTGACGAAGGAAGGGCCGTGGATGTTGTCTATATGGACTTTAGTAAAACATTTGACAAAGTCCCTCATGGTAGGCTAGTGAAAAAGGTTGGATCCCATGGGATAAAGGGGGAGGTGGCTAGATGGGTGGAGAACTGGCTTGGTCATAGAAGACAGAGGGTGGTAGTGGAAGGGTCTTTATCCGGCTGGAGGCCTGTGACTAGTGGTGTACCGCAGGGCTCTGTATTGGGACCTCTGCTGTTTGTGATTTATATAAATGATCTGGAAGAAGGAGTAACTGGGGTGATCAGTAAGTTTGCGGACGACACAAAACTGGCAGGACTTGCAGATAGTGAGGAACATTGTCAGAGGCTACAGAAGGATATAGATAGGCTGGAAATTTGGGCAAGGAAATGGCAGATGGAGTTCAATCCTGATAAATGCGAAGTGATGCATTTTGGTGGGAATAATGTAGGGAGGAGCTACACGATAAATGGAAGAACCATAAAGGGTGTAGAGACGCAGAGGGACCTGGGTGTTCAAGTCCACAGATCTTTGAAGGTGACGTCACAGGTGGAGAAGGTGGTGAAGAAGGCATATGGCATGCTTGCCTTTATAGGACGGGGCATAGAGTATAAAAGTTGGGGTCTGATGTTGCAGATGTATAGAACGTTGGTTCGGCCGCATTTGGAATACTGCGTCCAGTTCTGGTCGCCACACTACCAGAAGGACGTGGAGGCTTTGGAGAGAGTACAGAGGAGGTTTACCAGGATGTTGCCTGGTATGGAGGGGCTTGGTTATGAGGAGAGATTGGGGAAACTGGGGTTGTTCTCCTTGGAAAGACGGAGGATGAGGGGAGACTTAATAGAGGTGTATAAAATTATGAAAGGCATAGATAGGGTGAACGGTGGGAAGCTTTTCCCCGGGTCGGTGGTGACGTTCACGAGGGGTCATAGGTTCAAGGTGAAGAGGGGGAGGTTTAACACAGATATCAGAAGGACATATTTCACACAGACGGTCGTGGGGGCCTGGAATGTGTTGCCGGGCAAGGTGGTGGAGGCGGACACACTGGGAACGTTTAAGACTTATCTAGACAGCTATATGAACGGAGTGGGAATGGAGGGATACAAAAGAGTGGTCTAGTTTGGACCAGGGAGCGGCGCGGGCTAATTGTTCCTGGTTTCTCGTTTCAAGGCTTCATTCTACGATCATCTTGCTGGTGCCAGTACAGAGTGAGACTGCGGATAGTTGGGAACCTGTCTCGGGGGCAGGGAATTCATATGGTGTTCGTGGAAGTGGAAATGACTAGGGTTGGGAAGCATTTTCCGATCGGGGCCATTGTGATCTCCTGGACTCGTTTCGATCGCCTCAGGGGGTCGGAGAGGAATTTCCCAGATTTTTTTTTCCCCATATTGGCCCTGGGGTTTTTCACTCTGGGTTTTCGCCTCTCCCTGGAGATCACGTGGTCTGGAATGGGGGGGTGGGGGTAAGTTAATAGGTTGTAATGAACAAAGCATCGTCGCTGTGAGGGACAGCTCGGTGGATAGGATATTGGTATGTAGATAGGCTGGAAAATTGGGCGGGGATCCTGGATTCAGGATTCAATCCTGGAGCGGGGAGCGGCGCGGGCTTGGAGGGCCGAAGGGCCTGTTCCTGTGCTGTATTGTTCTTTGTTCTTTGTTCTTTGTTCGTGGGCTTATCTCAGGTTTGGTACTCCGTTACCCAAACCCCACCAATGCCTGAGTGATTCTCTCTCTCACTCTCGCCGATGGAACAATGACCACCTTGCGTCTACTCCACTAGAGTAGCGCTCCCAAGAGAGAGAAAAGGAAACTGCTGCCTATCCACTACATGGCAGCCTTTCCTGAGTGGGCGGTTTCGAAGCGCCCAGGGTACCTTCAGTTCTAGACTCCGGAATTATGGTAAGGGATATTTAATATTGTGACTTGGTCAGAGATCGTTGGTGAGAAATTGAAAAGATCAAAACGGACTTCAATGGAAGTCAAAGATATATCTATATATATTTGTTAAAACATCAAGGTCAATCACCAAGCACCAGGAAAAGAACACACAATGCCTTATGCTCTATAAGACTATAGCTATGGAAGGAATACTAAAACGGGCACAACGAAATGCTTATTTTACACAAGTTTACCAGTGTCTTAAACGATGAAAGGTGCATGCAAAAGGTCCCCCCCCCCCCCGCCTTTCCCCAAAGCCTCATCCACTATGATGATCTTGGGAACTTCACGAATTACCGGAGGGTACTCACAATCCTAGTTTAAATTGCTCAGTGGGCTTCGGGCTGCGTGCTGGAGACGAACGAGAAGCAGGAACAGGAGAAGAGAGTGGAGGGTGCTGTCATGCTGGTCCGAAGAGAAAAGAGAGAGAGACCAAAGCTTGCTTGTCCCTTTTTAAAACCTGAAGCAGTGATTCTCTCACACAAAAACAGTTTCTGATCATTGATAGTTTCGATTGACTGGCACAAAAGGGCCGACAGCCTTAATTGACATTTTAATGTCTTTTAAATGTTCTCTGAGTCATCCTGATTGGATTTCCATCAGCGAGATGAGTCATTGATGTTGTCTGTGGATGGAATGATCTCTGTTCTCATTGTCTCGCTGCTGGGCTATTTACTTCTTGTCTGCTGGTCATGGTTTCTCCTTTGTTTCCTGTTGATTAGATTATCCCTGTCTCGGCCTTCTCGTTATTCCCAACCTCTTGCATATTCATGTGGCCTGACAACTAGTCGGCCATTTTCCTTACCTCTGGGTTTTTTAATCATGGAGGATTTGCCCTAAAACTTACAGATACCCCTACGATACATCCAGACTTGCTCGGACTGTATCATTTCAAAGTTGGTAGGCAACGCCTCCAGGCTCAAGAGCTATTAGCACCCCTGCCGGCTCCGTAAAGCTATGTACTAAGTAAGCTATGTATTAAGAGTCCCCTTAATCTGACCTACACCCCTTTTATATACAGCAACACAGAGAAAGGTGACATAGGTAGATACATTACAACAATCCCTTGCAATATGCAGGATGGAAAAACATTAAATACAACAAGTACAGCAATAAACCAGCGGCCCCCAAACGTAGGGGTTACCGCATACATATACAGCACCTTCACAGCATCGGGATACAGTAGCGGTTTTTATTAAACTGGCGAGGTTCGGTTCGGGCTGTGGAGGTTTGATCGAGTTAATAACTTCCGCAGCTCCGCGGTCTTCCTTCGCTTTTGGAACTTGCAGTTAACATATAGTAAATAAAACATAATAATTAGTTGACACACAATTTATACATGGGAGGCTATACGGATCCAGGCTGGGATCACTATCCAAGAGCCTATGTTCCACCAATCGGGGGATCTAATATCTTCTATTTCCCTATCAATATCCTGGGTCTTTTGCTCCAAGAGAGAAAAAGTGTTTTTGGGACAGTTCTACTGCTGCTAACAATACTTTTAAATCTTCCTTAACTGGGGGAATATTGTACCCGAACCGAACCACAAACTGGTGTAAATCAGTAACGTTTTCTCGTACCGAGAGGTGAACTGAGGAGTGTTCTGGAATGGGTAATATCCGCTGCTGTGCCACATGGACCTCTGCCTTAGGTTTAAAACAGAAACTGCTGTGCAGTATCGGACACCACTGCTGCGGTCCGTGTCGATACCGCTGGGTTCCAGTGGTTACACAATTTGTCCCACTCCCTATATATGCCACCTGTGGCTGGACATGGCTCGCTGCCATCGCCTCCATGGTGCAATTTATAGGTTCTGCCCCAACAGTCCTGAACCCGCACTGAGGCCGCGCCTCAGCACCCATGTGCTGGAGACACAGGATCACCTGTGTTCCCCGGCTCCGACAACCCGAGAGGTCAATATCTGCCACAGCTTGCTCCCGCAGTATGACATACGGCAGGGCCTCCCCAAGGCGGACATGCACCCCCCCCCCCCCCCCCCCACAAATAACCCCCACATTCTCCACTCGGTACAGGGGCGCTGGTCGTGCCGAAGTTCCCAGGATTGGGATCCTCACGACCACCCCCCAAGATTGTGTGGTTGGACTTCCCACAATCTACCGGTACCGGATAGGCTTCTGATGCTACACGAAGGTGACAAGGACTCAAATTGTTATTAAACGGGTGCAGCGCTGCTAGGTGCTGCTTACTTATCCATGAGGGGATCTGGCCTCGTCTCAGGTCCTCCAGATTGCTCCTCCCCTCCCCCAGCAACCAAGCCCCATACAACCCACACACTTCCTTTTTGAGCAACCTGATCGGACGCATTCCGATCTTCCCGAATCAGCGCATTAATCGTTTTGGCATGGTTCTCCAATTGCGCGATTATCTCTTTTAGTTGGAGAGTCATTGACACCTCTTCGTGCAACCCAGAGCCCACTATTGCATTCTCATCACCCAGTACTTTCCTTAGCTGTCCTTTTAGCTAATTTATTTGCAAGGCCAGCTCCACAGTGTCCATACTATTAACAATGGATGACCCCGTATTGAAAGCAGTAAACCCGTCGTTAACCAGCCCTCTCCGCTGTCGGCTGGAATCCACATTAAATTCCCCTTCCCCACGATACATTTCCTCCACATCCACATCTCCGAACTCCAAGTTGTGGAACTTCTGGAACATATCTTTTAACAACGCCTGGTATAATACCTCTGTCTCGCGAGGGCACCATGCTGGTAGACGCACTTCAGTCAAATGTAACACAACAGAGGCAACAGCGTAATGTACAATACCTTCTTGGTGGGGACGAGCACTAGGCCATTCTCGGGCCCCTTGGTGGTTGTCGGACAGTTGTGGGGGTCGATCGGATGGGCCGTGGGCAGGGGTCTCTTTACCTGAACCAGCAGTTCGGTAGCTTTCACAGTCATCCCAGCCCAGGGAGTTACGCATCCCTTCCCAGTGCGGTCCCAATTTATCCCGCCCCCGGAGTCCTACCACCACCTCACGAAGGTGATCGATGCCCCATGTGGACATACCCTGGCAGAGCCCCATAGGCACAAATATATCCCCTGGTCATAAGCCCACCACTTCTCCCAACATACAGTAATCCCTCCTGGTGACCCCGTGATGGTCCGGTAGGTATCATTGTCCAGACGTTCCCAGTCCGAGGATCGATCCCTCATGACCGGGCTCAGCTTCCTGAGCCACCACCACCTCCCCAAAGGAACATCCCCCTTACAGGTTAGTCACACCCGCCTGCCCTCAGTCACCCTAACCCGGTCAGTCGCCACCTGTATTTCTTTGCAGAGTACAGATGCCTCTCCGTATGTGAAGCTCTGGTGACTGGGGTACCTGGTCGAGTTCGACCCCAGCCACCCAGGCCGCCTCCCCACGTGGGAGTAGCGTGCCTGCTCCGAGGCCACCAGGTCTCCCTTACCGGTAGTAACGAGGGGTGCCCTGCTGGCGGAGCACCCATATACCAACGACTCCTCCATTTCCCCTCTGCGAGTCTCGCACATCTCCAGGCACATTGTTATACTCAGTATCCATATGGCAGGACGACCCATCTGTAAAACAAAACAGAAGACCTCCTTGCCTCCACATTGCCGTCCACCCTTCCTGAAACCACTTCAAACGGAAGGGCGCCATTGAATTCCTCGCTTGCAGTTACCACCTTTGAAATTGCCGCAATTTCACAAGCTGCCGGCTGCGGTACTATATTTCGCAGCCCGGCTCCCCAGGGTCCTCGTGCCATGCGTCCATTCTTAAACAGTAGAAGTTCCCGACATCCACACTACTGTTCCCAATTCGGAAAACATCACATACACAGAATAATCTACACGGAAAACTACTAAAACAACCAGAACGTGAATCCTATATCTATTTACACCGCCATCCGTCTCCGGGTGGCCAACTTAAAACTGATCCTCACCCTGCTGAGGCCAATCGTCAACCTGGCCCGACCGTCCGGTCCGGACCTCCATGGGCCGAGGGTCCTGACTGCCCCTGGCCTCCCCTTCCCCAAAGGGTTTCCGGAATCCCTCTCCGTTCCCTGCGGAGACTGGGCTACCCGTGGCCGCACTTGGTAGCGCCCCACACCTTCTACTTTCCACCCGGGCCCTTTTACTGTGGGGCGGGCCCCGAGTGCCATGTGTGAGGGAGACCACCTTACCGGGGGTCTGGAGACCCTGCTGCTCCGACGACCCCTCCCTGACTCACATACCAGAGGTGATACCTCCATCTCCTCTGCCTCCCTAACTTCGGCCTCACTGAGACAGTTCACCTGGCCGGTGAGCCGATGCTCGGGTAGTTTAAAATTACCCGGGCTGGGTGCTTCTATCACCATTAACCACACTGCGGCCGTTACCTCCGGTGCTGCCCAGCTGGGACAGCACATTGTCACCTGTTGGGTAACGGTGGGGTCAGGTATTTTCCCTACTGTTTCCACCTCTACGGGGGCTTCCTCACTAGCTACCCCCTTCCTCACTCCCTTCTTGCTCTTCCCGGCCCTGGTGGGGTCAAAGAGCTTGCATTGTTTACATGAAACCATTTCACCTTGCGGGGGAGCTGAACAGCGTATACCATGGGGCTGGCCTTGTCCACTATACTGTACGGTCCCGCATACAGTGGCTCAAAGGTCCCCACCCGCGCTAAATTGCGGACCATCACCTGCTCTCCGATGGCCCACTCGTGAGTTGTGCGGGGCTCCAGCAGCAGCCTGTTTCTGCGGTGCTGGGCCCCCATGTTACTGGTTGCCTGCCAGTGAACCTGCTTCAGCTGTTCCAACAGCTGTTTAGCGAACTTATCCCTATTGACCTCCCTGAGCTGTCCCTCTGTCAGGGCAGGTACCATGACATGAATCGGAGTCCTCATGACTCGCCCGGTCATGAGCTCGTGTGGGGAATATCCTGTATTCCTGGACTGACTAGCCCGAATCCCCATGAGTACTAGGGGCAGAATTTCCACCCACCGGTTAGGAGAGTTGCCGGTCTCCTTCTGTAACCTCTCTTTAATGGTGCGGTTCAACCTCTCTACAGGACCCGAGGACTGGGGGTTATAGGGCACATGCCATTTTTCCCTGATGCCTAGGACCTTAAGGGTCGCCTGCATGACCTGCCCCGTGAAATGTCTCCCCTGGTCTGACTCCACAAACTGCGGGAGTCCCCACCTGGAGAACACCTCCCTGACTAGGTTCTTGGCCGTGCCTACAGCGGTGGCTGTTCGGCACGGGAAGGCTTCCACCCACTTCGAAAACACATCCACTAATACAAGGCAGTACTTGTATCCCCCTGCGGCGGTGGGAAGGGGTCCAATATAGTCGATCTGTACCGACTGCCAGGGCCCCTCCACCCTACGGACGTGCCCCAGCGAAATCTTCCTCTTTTAGGGATCGGGGTTATTCGTGGCACACACTAAACAGTTCGCACAAAAGTTGCGAACGTCCTCCCGGAGGCCAGGCCACCATCCTACCTTCTCTACCCGCTGCCTGGTGGTCTCGGGACCGGGGTGTCCCGCTCCCGGGTTCTCATGAGCTACCTCTATGAATTCCCTCCTATGCTGGGAATTCACTATCCACTGGTCCCCTCTAAAGAGCATGCCTTCCTTTTAGGTCATGTCCTTCTCTCCATAAGGACCCTCTACCCTTTCCTGCCTACCCAGGGCTGCTATGACGGTCTTCAACTCAGGGTCCTGTGCCTGAACAGTGGCTAGGTCTGGGGCCAAGGTAACTCTAGGATCCCCTCTCCGGCGCTGTCCCCTGACTGCTGCCACCTGTCCTTCCCCGTAAGGATCCCACTCTACCCCGTACGTAGCCCCCTCTCTGGCCAGACTGTCTGCGCTCTGGTTCCCCTCACTCCGTGGCCCTGTCTTGGATTGGGCTTTAAACTTATGGATGTACCTATCCCCGCCCTCTCCTACAGCAGCCACGATCCTCTCTAACAGGGCTTTTGTGGCGAGGGGCTTCCCATCCGAGGAGGTGAACCCTCGGTGGGACCAGATAGCCAGATACTCCGTGCACGAGTTGCACGTCAACATGCCGTCCGAGCAGATGGCGTATGGAATGGGGAAACGCTCCGGATGTGTGACCACATACATCACTGCGGCCAGCTCTGCCTGCTGAGCGCTCAGTGTGTGGGGGAGTTTGAGGGCCAGGGCTATCTCTGCTTCGGGGTCCCAGATCCCACAACCCGTGAATCTGATGCCCCCCGAAACGGAACTGGATCCATCTACGTATATCTCCCTACCCGTGGGATGCAGCCCTGCCTGAAAACCAAAACCTACCTCCCATACCCCCGCTACGGAACAATGGTGTTGCTCCCCTGGGTACACCAGGTTGGGTGCGAGCTGTGGCTCACTCAGCCCCTTCACCCGTAGCGCCATTTGGGACAACAAGAGGGTCCACCGGGTGATCCTGGCACTACTGACCGTGCCATCTTTAATCTGGCCGTTTAACAACATTTGCGTTGGGGTGTGATGGGTCAGGAGGGTGATGGGTGCCTTTCTAATAAAAACCTGCACTCGCTTCATCGCCCAGTATGTGGCGAGCAGGTGCCGTTCACAGTTGGAGTATGCCCGCTCCACTTGTGTGAGAACTCGGGAGGAATACACCACCTGCCTAAGCTTGCCATGCCATTCCTGGAGGGGTACAGCGCTCAGGCCATCACTGTCTACTGCTACCTCCAGGAAAAATTCCTCCCGGGGGTCAATGGCTCCCAGAGCTGGGGCCATTTGCAAGTCCTCCTTGAGTCGCACGAATGCCGACTCGCACTTGCTGTCCCACTCCCATTCTAACCCCTTGTGCAGCAGCCTGAGCAGAGGCGCTGCAGTCGCGGTGTAATCTTCAATGAAGTCACGGCATTAGCCTGTGACTCCCAAAAAGGACCGTATCCCCGTAACGTCTACCGGGACTGGGAGTTCCTGTACTGCCTGTCTCCTGGCCGCGTCTATCTCTCTCTCCCCAGCTCTAAGGGTTAAACCCAGGAACTTGACCTCCCTCAACCCGATTTGGGCTTTCTTGGGGTTAACTTATAACACTCCCTGACGGAGTAACCCCAACAACTCGTCTACCAGGGGGCCATGTTCCTCGCTACTGTCTGTGAACAGTAGTATATCGTCCACAGACTGGACCAGTCTGTGGGGCTCACTCAACTCTTTCAGGCATTCGGCCATGCACTGGTGAAAAATGCTGGGGCTGTTTTCGAAACCCTGTGGGAGACAGCTCCATGTATACTGCTGCCCCTTAAACGTGAAGGCGAACTTATACTTGTCCTCCCGCCTGACGAGGATGGACCAAAACCCATTCGAAATATCCAGCACTGTAAAAACAGAGGCTGACGCTGGAATTTCTCCTAACAGGTCCGCCACGGCTGCTACCGTTGGGGCGGATGCCGGAATATTCTTATTAAGGACTCTGTAGTCCACTGTGGCCCTCCAGGAATTATCTGGCTTCCTCACCGGCCAGAGCGGTGAGTTCACATGTGTGGCAATTGGCCTCAAAATGCCTTGCCTTATCAGTGAATTTAGGGCCACCTCTAAATCTGCCCCCGCTTCCCTGGGGAAACGATACTGTTTCTGGGGTCGGGGCATGGGGTCTCCATCTATCCTGACCTCTGTCCCAGTGGCCCTCCCGCAATCGTGCTTGTGGGTCGCAAAGGCGGCCAAATTCTTCCGGACATACCTCCCATATTCCTCCAAGGTATTCCCTACCATGGCTTCCAAATCATATTCCTCCTTGGGTTTCACTACACACAAAGCCCCCCTTTCTTGTGCCCTCTCTATGACCATGTCCTCCTTCTCAGCCCCTTCCCCTGCTATGCCCCACAAACAGTGGTTCCTCCGGTCCACCAAGACCTGATGAGTCACTATAAAAGCGGCACCTAAGATGCCCTTCTCTCCTGCTCCCATCTCATCAGGACGCATTTCCACCGCGCCTGGAGTGTCCCCAACCTGATGGACAGGGGAACAGAGAAAAAACCAGTCTTCTCGTTTCCCGTGAAGCCGACAAGACTGTAGGGCGCCCCGCTGGATAGAGGGGGTGTTTGGGGATTGTCCGTGTGGACAATGATACTGGAAGCACCTGTGTCCAGTAGGTAACTCCCGACCACATCCTGGACCTCCATCCTGACCCAGGGTCTCCCGCATGGGCCATACTCTAATGGACATAGGAAGGTGAGCTCTCCCGCTGGCAGTCATAAGAGAGCTCATGGTGCGTGTGTGGGCTGGCCCTGGCCTGTTGCCATCGCTACCTGCCCGGACCCTGTTGCCTTGGTCTCCAGATAAGCCAGCAGATCCTTTACATCGATCGTCTCCGGGGTAAGTGCTCCTACCACCCGGGTTGGTGTCTTTTTCATGGGAGCCCATTCCTCCCTGCTCGGGTTCCTACATTCCCTCCTGAAGTGCCCGGGCTTCCCACACCCGTAGCACCCGGCCTCCGGTCTGAGGCCCGGCTGCCTTCCTGCTTGCACTCCCTCCTAGGGAGGGGCGCTGGTGCGACCTCATGCACATTGCCCTTATGGGGCTTTTCCTCAATACTCTCCCCATTGCGATACGCAAGGGTGAGCTTCCTTATTTCCTCCGCCTCGTGAAGGTTGGGGTCCAGCGGGCCGAACCAATGCTCGGCCTTGTGCTAACTCGCGGAAGGCAGTTAGCCACAAGAGTCTTCAGCCACTGGGCTGTCCTCTCGTCCAGATGTTGCCTGTCTAAGGGAGTCCCACACGTTCCCTCGAACACCGTCCACAGCCTGTCTGCCAACATGTCCGGGGACTCTGCGACTTGCCGTTTTGTCTCCCACACCCTCGTGAAGGGACTACCCTGATTTAACCCCATGGCCTCCAGAACTGCTATCTGTGCCGCTACCCATGTGGCAGGTCTTCCCCCTTCCCTGGAGTTCACTGCCTTACATAAATAGGAATCCAGGGTTTCATTTCTGATACAGATGGAGGGTGATTTCTGATACAGATGGAGGGTGAGAAAGTAGGGACCCAAACCAGTGTCCTCTGCTTGAACAGAGGGGAGTACGATAGGATGAGGGTGCAATTGGCGAATGTAGACTGGGCGAGCAGACTGGTAGGTAGGACAGCTGAGGAACAGTGGAGGATTTTTAAGGGGATTTTTTTATGTACTCAGCAAAAATGATAAAGAAGGACTGTAAGAAAAAGGATAACCGGACGTGGATAACGAAGGGAATAAAGGAGAGGATTAAAATAAAATCAGATGCGTACAGAGTGGCCAAAAGTGGTGGAGAATTAGTGGATTGGGAAAGCTTTAAAGAAAAACAAAGAACGACTAAGAAAGCGATTAAGAAAGGAAAGATAGATTATGAAACTAAACTAGCTCGAAATATAAAGAATGATAGTAAAAGTTTTTACAAGTATATAAAAAGGAATAGAGTGGCTAGAGTGAATGTTGGACCCTTGGAAGATGAGAGGGGGGATTTAATAGTGGAAAACGAGGAAGTGGCTGAGACGTTAAATAAGTTATTTTTGTCGGTCTTCACGGTGGAAGACACAAATAGATTGCCGAATATTAGAGATCGAGAGTTGGTGGGAGGGGAGGTCCTTAATACAATTACTGTTACTAAGGAGGTGGCGCTTGGTAGACTAATAGGACTGAAGGTAGACAAGTCCCCAGGCCCGGATGGAATGCATCCCAGGGTACTGAAATAAATGGCTGAGGTAATAGCAGATGCGTTAGTAGTAATTCATCAAAATTCGCTGTACTCTGGGGTAGTGCCGGCTGACTGGAAAACAGCTACTGTTACGCTGCTGTTTAAAAAAGGAAGTAGACAAAAGGCGGGTAACTACATGCCGGTTAGCTGAACGTCCGTAGTTGGGAAGATGCTAGAGTCCATTATTAAAGAGGAAATAACAGAGCACCTGAATAAGAATGGTTCGATCAAGCAGACGCAGCATGGTTTCATGAAGGGAAGGTCGTGTTTGACGAATCTACTGGACTTTTATGAAGATGTCATTAGTGCGGTTGACAGAGGGGAACCAGTGGATGTGGCGTTTTTAGATTTCCAGAAGGCGTTCGATAAGGTGCCTCACAAAAGGTTGCTGCAGAAGATTGGGGTACACGGAGTTAGGGGTAAGGTGTTGGTGTGGATTGGGGATTGGCTATCTAACAGGAAGCAGAGAGTCGGGATAAATGGGTGTTTTTCTGGTTGGCAGTTGGTGACCAGTGGCGTTCCGCAGGGATCGGTGCTGGGGCCTCAATTGTTTGCCATTTCCATAGATGATCTGGAGGAGGGGACTGAATGTAGGGTATTCAAGTTTGTTGTTGACACGAAGGTGAGTGGGAAAGCGAATTGCGTGGAGGACGCGGAACGTCTGCAGAGAAATTTGGATAGGCTGAGCGAGTGGGCGAGGATCTGGCAGATGGAATATAACGTTAGCAAATGTGAGGTTATCCACTTTGGAAGAAATAATAGTAAATTGGAATATTATTTAAAAGGAGAAAGTTTAAATCGTGCGACTGTGCAGAGGGACCTGGGGGTCCTTGTGCACGAATCGCAAAAACTCCATCTGCAGGTGCAGCAGGTGATCAAGAAGGCGAATGGAATGTTGGCCTTTATCGCGAGGGGGATAGAGTATAAAAGCAGGGAGGTCTTGCTGCAACTGTACAAGCCACTGGTGAGGCCGCAACTGGAGTACTGTGTGCAGTTTTGGTCCCCTTATTTGCGAAAGGATATATTGGCCTTGGAGGGAGTGCAGAGAAGGTTCACAGGTTGATACTGGAGATGAGGGGTGTAGCTTATGATGAGAGATTTAACAGATTCGGTCTGTACTCGTTGGAGTTTAGAAGGATGAGGGGTGATCTTATAGATACATATAAGATAATGAAGGGGCTGGATAGGGTAGAGGTGGAGAGATTCTTTCCACTTAGAAGGGAAACCAGAACTAGAAGGCACAGCCTCAAAATAGGGGGGGGGGGGGTGCGGTTCAGAACAGAGTTGAGGGGGAACTTCTTCTCTCAGAGGGTAGTGAATCTCTGGAATTCTCTGCCCATTGATGTAGTGGAGGCTTCCTCGTTGAATATGTTTATATCACGGGTAGAAAGTTTTCTGATCGATAAGGGAATTAGGGGATATGGGGAGCAGGCGGGTAAGTGGAACTGATTCGCTTCAGATCAGCAATGATCTTGTTGAATGACGGGGCAGGCTCGAAGGGCCAGATGGCCTACTCCTGCTCCTATTTCTTATGTTCCTATGTTCTTATCAGCAGTAGTTTCTCCCGTTCCACCTCATCACAGTCATTTATGTCGTCTGCCTGTTGCACCTCCATAAAATGTAACGACGGGACTCCCGCCCTAGTCAGTCTTAGGATGTGGGTTACCATCCCCCTGAGCTCATGTGTCCCATGGCGAATTATTATATCACTCTCTATCGGTCCCCTTGCGTCCCCTCCCACCGGGGGACCATACTTTCTTTGTCTAACCGGGCACATCTGCCCCACCTGGGGCTTTTGCCACCCTGCCTCATCGGCATCCGGCTCTCCCTCCATGCTCGGTAGCCCCGCCACTCCAGGGTGTGCTACCCATGTCGGAGACACCACAACCTGGGGATACTCCAACTGACCCCCCTTGGACCCGTCCCTCCCTGCACAGCCCGCACCCTACCTGCTGACCCGGACACATTACCGGCATCTCAGGCAGCGTTCTGTTCCCTTTCCCAAAGGAATGGTGCGCTATACCCGGCGGACACGCCGCCACCTGGGGGTACCCCGTTGAGCCCCCGTGGACCTGCCCCTCTCTGGACAGCCCAAACCCCACCTGCCGACCCGGACACGTTTCCGGCGCCTCAGGAAGCGGTCTATTCCCCTTAGCGCCCGGGGAATCATCCGCTGCGAGGAGCCCTCTGCCCCGAGGTGACCCTCCTGGACCTCCCAGGTGCACCCGTCCCCTGACCTTGGACAGAACCTCCTCCAGCTCTCCTATCCCTGCCTGGCACGGCCCATGCTCGCCGTCACCTAACACGTCGCAAGCCACCCTGTACGCTGCCTGAATGTCCCTGAACCTCCCTTCCAGCTCCTTTTACCTCTGCGCACCTTGAGCCAGGAGTTCCTGGGCCTTCCGTTCCCTCTCCTTTGCCTCAACTAACTGGCATTGCAGGAATTCCTTTTCGTATCGCTGTGACTCGCTAGCTTGTAGGATGCACTGCCTCGCATCAGTTAATTCATTAAATAACTGTTCCTCTGCTCTCGCGCTGTCCCACGCGCTGGCCCGAACTTTGCTCAACTCTCCCTCCAGAACAGCAATTCTCCTTTCCATTTTGGCTACCTGCTGGGACAGGCAGGCTAGCCAAACTGCCATTTCCAAGCCTTTAGTGTATTCCTTGCTCTCTGTCCATGCACCTGCAGCCATTACTGGCTGCTCTGCATTGATTAGTGCAAATTCCCACGTGTTGGTGAGGTTGACCTTTTTCCACAGATATGAGGAGATTCTCTCCTCCATTTTGCTTCTTTCCCTCACCCCCTCTGACAAGTCACATATTCCAGACCACCGGATCCCGAAAGCCTCATCCGCTATGATGATCTCGGGAACTTCGCGAATTACCAGGGGATACTCACAATCCTAGTTTAAATTGCTCAGTGGGCTTCGGGCTGTGTGCTGGAGCCGAACGAGAGGCAGGAACAAGAGAAGAGAGTGGAGGGTGCTTCCGTGCTGGTCCGAAGAGAAAAGAGAGAGAGACCAAAGCTTGCTTGTCCCTTTTTAAAACCTGAAGCAGTGATTCTCTCACACAAAAACAGTTTCTGATCATTGATAGTTTCGATTGACTGGGACAAAAGGGCCGACAGCCTTAATTGACATTTTAATGTATTTTAAATGTTCTCTGAGTCATCCTGATTGGAATCCCATCAGCGAGATGAATCATTGATGTTGTCTGTGGATGGAATGATCTCTGTTCTCATTGTCTCGCTGCTGGGCTATTTACTTGTTGTCTGCTGGTCATGGTTTCTCCTTTGTCTCCTGTTGATTAGATTATCCCTGTCTCGACCTTCTCGTTATTACCAGCCTCTTGCATATTCATGTGGCCTGTCAACCAGTCGGCCATTCTCCTTATCTCTGGGTTTTTTAATCATGGAGGATTTGCCCGAAAACTTACACTTCTAATCCTCTACAGTACTAAGAGTCTTTCCCTTAATATTGTACTCCTTCTTCCCATTTGACATGCCAAAATGGATCACTATGCATTTATCTGAGTTGAAATCCATCTGCCACTTCTCCGCCCAGTCGGGCATCCAACCTATGTCCCTCTGTAACTTCTGACATCCCTCCAGACTATCCACAACCCCACCAACCTTCGTGTCGTCGGCAAACTTACCACCCAATCCCTCCACGTCCTCATCCAGGTCATTTATGAAAATGACAAACAGCAAGGGTCCCAGAACAGATCCCTGGGGCACACCACTGGTGACCGACCTCCATTTAGAAAAATACCCATCTATAACCACTCTCTGCCTCCTTTGGGCAAGCCACTTCTGGACCCACATGGCAGCTGCCCCTTGGAT
Source organism: Mustelus asterias (assembly GCF_964213995.1). Taxonomy (NCBI): domain Eukaryota; kingdom Metazoa; phylum Chordata; class Chondrichthyes; order Carcharhiniformes; family Triakidae; genus Mustelus; species Mustelus asterias. The sequence goes on from NC_135820.1 coordinate 15,982,050, forward strand.
CCCATGACCTCTCACTTTTGAACCATAAAAAAATGAACACCCAAATCTGCATGACTTCAAAATGTTGCTGATTTCAATGACCAGATGAAGAATCCATTTCATATTTCATCTGATTTAGCTCGCTGAATTATATTTCCTGATGACATCTTGAATTTCATGGTCCAATAGCATCAATACATCTAATCTGTAGCTTCCAGTATTCAGGAATTATGCATCATCACTGGGCCTCCTTGGTCAGCTCAGGAATTGGCGTACCTTGCATCGGCTCTGAATGAGAGATTGATGCTAAATGAGCTGTCATTGTATATCCGTCAGATCCGAAATAACATTCAACACACTGAAGTTTGTGTCCAGAAGATATGCTCGATTCAACATAAGAGTCATTCTCCATTAGACGTCTGACGAACCAAGGGAGAAAAAGACATGAACCGTCCTGAGTCTGATTTTCACATAAGGCCCAAACGCCGTCTTAATTAGGGCTCAGACCGGACAGGAGGCCAGTGCCACCTTATTGGAGCGCTGAAAATACAGAGCTTATATTCAATGTGTGTTACTATGATTACATACAACATTGACATCAGCTCGTGATGGTCTTGTCTGCTGTGTTTTTTGCAAGAGACGGCTACTACTCTAACTTCGTAAAATCTGCTCAACTTCCACAAACGTTTATGGTTTTAAAACCACATGTCTGGTCGGAACAGGTGCTGAGGTCAACAGGTTATTGCTTGTCCCTTGTTTTCCACTCTATTTGCCAACCTTATCTAATTATACCTGCTTCTCTATTGTCTACCTCTCTTACGTTTCTAACTCTGCAATTTCCCCTTGCGTGAGCTTCCTTAATCTAATTACTATTAAGGTCATAATTCATTCTAACCCAAGACGAGTCCGGTTGACAGAGGGGAACCGGTGGATGTGGTGTTTTTAGATTTCCAGAAGGCTTTCGATAAGTTGCCTCACAAAAGGTTGCTGCAGAAGATTGGGGTACATGGAGTCGGGGGTAAGGTGTTGGCGTGAATTGAGGATTGGCTATCTAACAGGAAACAGAGAGTTGGAATAAATGGGTGCTTTTCTGGTTGGCAGTTGGTGACCAGTGGCGTGCCGCAGGAATCGGTGCTGGGGCCTCAACTGTTTACCATTTACATAGATGATCTGGCGGAGGGGAGTGAGAATAGGGTATCAAAGTTTGCTGATGACATGAATGTGAGTGGGAACGCGAATTGCGTGGAGGACGCGGAAAGTCTGCACAGAGATTTGGATAGGCTGAGCGATTGGGCGAGGATGGAATATAACGTTGGCAAATATGAGGTTATCCACTTTGGAAGAAATAATAGTAAATTGGAATCTTATTTAAATGGAGAAAAATTACATCACGCTACTCTGCAGAGGGACCTGGGGGTCCTAGTGCACGAATCGCAAAAACTCAGTCTGCAGGTGCAGCAGGTGATCAAGAAGGCGAATGGAATGTTGGCCTTTATCGCGAGGGGGATAGAATATAAAAACAGGGAGGTCCTGCTGCAACTATACAACGCACTGGTGAGGCCGCAACTGCAGTACTGTGTGCAGTTTTGGTCCCCTTATTTGCGAAAGGATATATTGGCCTTGGAGGGAGTGCAGAGAAGGTTCACCAGGTTGACACCGGAGATGAGGGGTGTAGCTTATGAGGAGAGGTTGAACAGATTGGGTCTGTACTCGCTGGACTTTAGAAGGCTGTGGGGTGATCTTACAGGGACATATAAGATCATGAAGGGGCTGGATAGGGTAGATGTAGAGAGATTCTTTCCACTTAGAAGCGAAACCAGAACTAGAGATCACAGCCTCAAAATAAGTGGGGGCTGGTTCAGAACAGAGTTGAGGGGGAACTTCTTCTCTCAGAGGGTAGTGAATCTCTGGAATTCTCTGCCCATTGAAGTGGTGGAGGCTACCTCGTTGAATATGTTTAAATCACGGGTCGATAGATTTCTGATTGATAAGGGAATTCAGGGATATGGGGAGCAGGCAGGGAAGTGGGACTGATTCGCTTCAGATCAGTCATGATCTTGTTGAATGGCGGGGCAGGCTCGAGGGGCTAGATGGCCCACTCCTGCTCCTATTTCTTATGTTCTTATGTTCTTAAGAATTCATTTTTAATGATATTTGGGCTTCCAGATCCGTCCTAGATCAAAATCCGTCTCCACACACAAACAGCAGATCATTCTCCCCCTCGCATCACCAACTACTCTGTAATATTTGAATGTCCATAGAAAGGGCAATATCAGAGTTGCAGATTGTTTCCACCCAGAGAGGGAGTTGTCCGACAGTCAGTACTAAATGGATGCTGGGGACATGGACGAATAATTAGTCGAGACGCTGAGGTCTTTAGAATTATGGTTTCATCATCTTCACAGAATCGTTCATCAATGTAAATCGCAAGAGTATTGAAATGGCATTGACGTATCTCAAAGAGAAACATGCTTGACGAAGGAAAGACGGATTCTATGGTACATTCTGTAACGTTTTAATTTGAAATCTATTTATCCTGGCATGGAATGTATATTGCAAATATCAAGTATGTTACAATGATAAAGGCACCCAAGAATGGAACTGCTTGTTTGGAAGGTTGTTCGATTTTATTGCACTTCCTGTAAATTCTGGTCAGAATGTTTTGTCATGTACTTTTACGGATTCAATGAGAAAAATGATTGTTTTTTGTTGGTGAGGGGCGGGGGGAGGTGGTGGGGTAATCTGTAAAACCACAGTTCGGCATTGTTTCTGAGAGAACAGTACGAAGTTATGCAAATCAGTCATTAATTTTTCACCAAGTGATTGAACTTTTTTTTACATCTACCATAATACTGTGCAATGTTACTGGAGCAATTCGCAGTTCTACCCAATTCTTAAAGATTTTTTTAAAGATTCTCTATCAGGTCTGGACCGTGAAATATGGGTTTGATTTTTTTCATTAGTCCTCAATGCGAATTACTGCATGAAATGCAGAGAGGGAAAGCAAAGGAAACACATACCTTTGCTAAACTGTTCAGTGTGGGACAACTGTTGCAGTGTGATATACCGTATTGATTTTGAAGGGCAAGTAGCGGTGGACAATAAATGCTTGCCTCGCCAGGGACGCCCACATCCTTTACATGTATAACTTTAGTAGAAAAGTTGGAATGAATCTGATCCAGGTTGTGTCCAGGTCCATGGATGCCATTCGGGAAAATGTTCAACTTCGATTATTAAAATCTATCTTCTGGAAACGACTGGGTGCGTAGATCCTCTGCTGACTCTACTACAGACAGCAGGCAAATTATTGAGTAATAAAATATATTTTCGGGAAGCAGATAATGATCGACACATTTAAACATATAGAACTGGTACAAAGGCGTTGGATGTGTGAGCCTGGAGGACAACAGGTTTGTCCCTAGCAATGAAAAGTTTCAACAAATGTTCTTATTTAACTCTTTCCTTCCAGTTGATCCCCCTGATTCAGCTGCAGACGTTTCTAACTCAAAGTTTACACATATTTTGGATTCTAGCTGCAAAACGGAATGGAAGTTAGAGACTTGCCATAACGCCCACTGCCCCTTGTAAAAGTGAGGCTGACTCATTCACCAATCCTTTCCCCTGTCAAATCTGCGACGTCAGAGATAGGAGTTGTTTGTAACTAAACAGTTTGAAGCAATGAAAAATCATTCCATTTTTTTGTTTTAAATTATTTGGCAATTTACATTCACTACTTTCTCTGGCCCGAATTGAATAAAACACCCTTACCTGTCCGGTGTTTTGCAATGTTAGTGTAAGGTCTGAATTTCTTTACGTGAACCGATTTTTTTGTGTTAACGCTGAATGTCACATAAACCCTCCCTAATCAGTCTCATCACATCAGGTTAAAGTCCAACAGGTTTATTTGCTATCACGAGCTTTCGGAGCGCTGCTCCTTCAACGCGTGATTGTATGTTGACTCACCTGATGAAAGAGTAACGCTCCGGAAGCTCGTGATATCAAATAAACCTGTTGGACTTTAACTTGGTGTTGTGAAGCTTCTTACTGTGCCCACCCCAGTCCAACGCCGGCATCTCCACATCATGGCAACATAAAGTCTCAGTTGGAATGAGGGACATGATGGCGCAGCGGTAATGTTTCTGGAATAATAAGTGAAAAGTCCAGGGGAATTCTGAGGACACGGATTCTGATCCGACCATGACAAAATTATGAGTCTAAAATACATGCTTAAAGCCAGCCTCGGTGATGCTGAGCATGAAATATATAATTGATTGTTAAATAACGCGTGGAAAACTGCTGTCCTTACCCTTCGCCGACATTGTCTTCCGACGCACAGTAATGTTGAATCTTCCCTCTCCAACGGCTGAGCATGCTATTGAGTTCAGGGGCAATTAGGGATGGACATCAAATACTGGCCTTCCCAGTGATGTTCCACATCTTGTGAAAGTAATTAGTATGAAAGTAGTGCTTTACAATTTCTAGTGTGGAATAATGACAGATATTCAAGTCCATCTTCCCCCAGCATTAAACCGAATTAAACTGGTGTTCACTGAGCCAAGATCTATGAGTTTCAGCTCAGTGCAAGATCTGTTTTGAAATAATGTGAGTCAGTGTTTATTTGAAACTTTCACAAACAACATTTGAGTGACTCTGAATAAATAAATTGATGCACACATATGCGGATTGCTGTGGGAAAATAGGGCTTACTGAGTTCAAATGGTATGAAGGAACACGGACCAGATGGAGCGAGTGGTCTCCTACTCCCTCTTAAACACCGCTGATGCTATGGTATGACTGCAAATTTGAGATGATGATATCCTTTCCCCGCTCGATATTCCCAAGTTGCACTGGGAGCCTTCATGACCAAATATATTGAAGAGAAGAATGACGTGGAAAATGCAGTATGTTCTATATGTGCCTCTGTTGCCTGGCCCTTGTGTTTCACATCATGAACACAAAGTGATATGCTGTTTCGTGACTAAATATCATGAATGTTATGTAATGAGAAATAGTGAGACGTTCAGTCGTATTCCCTATAAATTGTGTGCAAAAATTAATTGAAATATGTTGGAGAAAGTAGGAGAGCACATAAATTAACTGGAAGCTCGGAAGCGTGAGTTACAGTCAGAAGTGAACAGTGCCCAAATGGTGCACTATGTCTTGTTGAATGACTTAGTCTGATCAGGAGCGTGTTTACCAATTGATAAGTTCCGTTGGATTTATCCAATAATACAGAAGCTACTCTTACTAGCAAGGTAGGTCGCGTTTCTTTCATTCAGATCTGTAAATTCCCAACCACAGATGGGTTGGAACGAAGGCATACAACAATTTAGATTATCTCTACAACACGGACATGGTGGAGCTTCCCTCCATTTTTAAGGTGTTCTTGCTATAAATCAATTACAAGGAGTGTTCCAACATTTCGTACTCCAAACCTCCCAAAACGTGTCGGGGAAGTCACTGATTACACCCCAATTACCATTTTGAGCAAGGGAGCCGGAAGCGTTGTTTTCATTAGCATCACGCTATCTGCAATACTCAATCGATAACAAGAATTTGCATTGGAATCACACTCTCTGCAACGTTCACTGTCAGGAACAGGAAATCATGATGGTGACAAACTGTGAAAATCGTCAATGAACAGCTGCTTAGTAGAAAACTGTGAAATTCTGATCGGAGTTTAGAACTCTAAACGCAGCTTCAGTGTTATCTTTGACCAACCGTTGAATTGGTTTGGGAACCTTATGAAATGAATTATAAGTGCTGAATGAGCATGAAAACGAGAGATAATCCAGAATGCCGTTCTCGCCAGTAAAATGGGGCCAGAAAAATCTCGCTGGGGAAGCCGGCTGCTACATTCTCCAGGCACAATTGCACAGGCACCCCGATTTTCCCGGGTGCTGGGAGATCTCTTGTCACTCCCTGTCACCCCTCCCATGGACATCGGGACTTTCCGCCGATTCTCCCTGTTCTGTTGATCCCGGCCGAGCACCCAAACACTGAGTTCCCCATGCACAGCGGAAGATATAGTTTCAGTAATGGTGACCGTGAAACTATCATTGTTTGGCAAAAAAAAACTGCCTGACTAATATCCGTTAAGGAAATAAATTTGTTACCATTCCCAACGTTGGTCCAAATGTGACTCGAAATGCGCAGTGATATGGCTGTTCCTTAACTGCACTCTGATGTAGTCAAACAAGCCATTCAGGTCAAGGGAGGTTCAATCAGGGAGGGACAGAAAATGTTGGCATTTCCGGATACTAGGAGACCCAGCGGCAACTCAAATTCGTTTTCGATCTCGGAATGCAGGCTACCGAATTGCCTAGCAACTAAAGTTTGGAGTGGGTGGAGATTTCGTGTGTAGTCTGTAGCAAAACAGACTACACACTCATTTCGTGTGTAGTCTGTAGCAAAATAAATATTAGTTCAGCTGGTGAAGTGAAGAGAGATGGGGAGGGCAGGGGAGGGGGGTGGGTGGGGCGGGTGCGGGGAACCTCCCAAAAAAATTCTAAGTGCTGAATTCGCAGGACAAAATATGGAAATCACGATTGTCTTTTCAGTGGGAGTTCAGACTCGTATCTCCCACACCCGGCGCACTGCAGAGGTCACAATCGTGAAGATCATTTAACCCTCCGGAGCGGCGGGGCCTATTCACGCCAGCGTCTGACAGTTCCCGGCATCTTCGCATGCCACACTCAGCTTGGTCACTGGACAGCCCGAGACCACCGCAGTGCTGCACCCCAATCACCCCCACGGCCCGAACGCGGCCTTCACAACCATTCCCAGGCCACCCCCAACACTGCCCCCCCCCCCGCCCCACCGCCGTCCCGGTGCGCACCGAGCTCCGCATCCTCTCTCCCCAGGAGTGACGAATCCCAACAAGGCCCAACGCCGGCAGATCCCCCCGCCCTCAATTCGGCACATCTCCCAACACCTCCCCACCAACCCTCCACGGGAGGCAGAGTCCCCGCCAACGGGAGGCAGACCCCCCAGAGGAAGCCCACCCAACAAGTCCGCCCCCCTACCCCACCGCAATCACTAGCCTCCCTCCAACCCCTACCAATCCCCATGCAGAATGGCAGCGTGACCCCCACACCCCTACCTATTGCCCTTAAGCTCAGGCCACAATGGACTTCCAACCTTGGCACTGCCTGATGCTCGGTGGCCAGTGCCACTTTGCCCCCTAGGCATGGGCATTTTACCCCTTGGGCAGTGCCAATGGGCACAGGCCTGCATAGCCAGGGTATCCATACCAGGGTCATCACCCTCTGCTGCCCGACCCCTGGAGGTTTCCTTCTCTTTCATTCCATCGGTGTCTCCCAGAAAAAAGGGGGACGACACTAACCCTGCCAGTGAAATACTCCTGGGGTGAGAGATGCTATTGGATCCGGATAATTCAGCCCCGGTCCCGATAATCTTATTTAAATTGCATTAAAAACAGATTAAACTGACTTATTTGGTCTTCCCGCTGGTTTCCAGCATGATCTCGACTGCGCCTGCTCTCCGGCGGTGAGAGATGCGCGTCGGCAACGCAAGCGCGAATCCTGCGGAATGGCCGACACGCACATTTTTCAACCGGACACGCCAAAAGATTAGTAATTTGTGATGGGAAAATCGGGTCCAGGATGTTTGTTTATGTTATTATTGTCATCATTAGATTTACATCAACACTGCAATGAAGTTTCTGTGGAAATCCCCAAGTCGTCACAGTCTTGCCCGTCGGGGTACTTTGAGTGAAAATTTAGCATGGCCCATGCACCTAACCAGCACGTCTTTTGGACTGACAACACATTTCTCAGCTCTGTTCCAAACTAGAACCTTATAATTGAGGAAGAGTTTCAGGCAGTCACAGTGAGAACTTGACAGAGAATGCGAGGAAGGAACGAGAGGTGCTGGAGAGCAGTCACAAGAAGACTTAAGAACATCTGAATCTCAGTTATCAGAGACGTTGGAGAGAATGAATGGAAACTGTTGGAAAAACACGTAATGAAAATTCTATAATTGCTTTCTTACTATCTGTGTGAAGATTTATAAAGTTGTGGCTGATTTCTAAAAGGTGGTTGAACTATCTATCCTCGTTAAAATGTGCAAGGAGCAGCGAGCTCGTTCTAAATCCCGACACAGACTCACTGCTAAACTCTGGTCAACTGGGACGGGTGGAAAACGTGAACACGATTTTGGAATGTTGATTGCTACGTGAATGGGTGGGATTTTTAAAGCCTCGCTCGATCGAGATCGGGAATTGCCGCCCGAGATCAATGGGCATTTCCATTGAACGCTCCTCGCCCACTCCGATTCCGTGGCGGGTGCAGCGGCAGAATTCCGCCGATTAATATTTCGTCATAAGAGGAGATTTTTGTGTCTACATCAAGGTGTGGAGTATCAACCCTCTCATATGACCGAGAAAATGATAGAAGAAAGGAGCAGGAGGAGGGCATTCGAACCTGCTCTCGATGCATTCTGAGGCAAAATCCACGGGTATTGATTTCAGGTGCTGCTGAGACGATTGTAGTTTGAAATTTATTTTTCTCATCCTAAATAATGTTAAACATGCATATAAGTGCTCGGCCAAAGTCGAAGAGGAATAATGCCGAAATCTCGACTTCAAGTAAGACTCTAACAAACAAGCAGTACCATCAGATTTTTAGTTTAGTTTTTACTTGTGCACAAGGGGAGCGTGCCGAGACGAAGGTTAGGCCAGCAACGCTGCCAATCACCAGTAATTACAGCATATGTATACATTCCAGTAAACATGTTCCATAAATTCATGAGCAACAGTTCCTCTTTAATATGATTTTGCGGAGTTGACTATGTGTTCCACACTCCCACTTAATATCGTTATTCTCATCTGATTAGCCTTTTGTCTGGTATTCCCCTTAATATCATTATTCTCATCTGATTTGCTCATTGTCTGCTATTGGTTATCACGTCCCCATTGTGGTTAAACCTGAAGCTAACGATATAGATGGTTTCAATTGCTGCAGGATTATTTTTGCAATGTGGTTTCAACTGCTGATGGTTTGTGCAGTCAGATTCAACCCGAAATTGACCGGATGCAATCTGCCAGCACACATTGCAATCTATCGTTGTTCTTTTCTATACTTCCACAGTAATCCATTGTTTTGATGCTTCATGATTGTTTTCCCTGAGTTTTTCCTTAATTAGCAGTCCTATGACTCATGTTTGACAAACCATGAAAAAAATCAAATAAACATTACTAGCTTTTGATCGAGGGTTCCATTCTGGAATCCCCCTGTCCAGTTCGTGACAGAGGAGAAAGTGGTTTCTAATGGTTGTGTGTTGGTTCCGTTGCTGCTGCTATAGGGCATCTGCTTTATTCCATGGCACAGAAATCATCGTCGTACAGGGTTACATTTTGGGAAGCGAGCAACAACAGGGTGGAATAGATGCAAATTTTTTCCACGAACTTTTTTGATGCCAGCTGCCCCCTGATGTGAGGGGGTGGGATGTTGTTCAGGACTGGGAACCAGGCGAGTCTTGCTGATGGGAGGGTACGCAGATAAGCATTGCTTTGTTGAGCTGAGTATCTCCAAAACTGGTGTCGGACGAGCCCTGGTGCATAATTCTTTGCAGTCCAGTAGATAATGGCACTCTGTACAGTTTGGAGAAATGACAGCATTTTTTTTGCAAGCACTCAGACCCAACTTCTCCCAGCAGTAATTTGAATTACAAAGAGAACATAACACTGCGGCACAGGACAAGGTCCTTCGTCGGCTCATGACACCTCACTAAACTAAAGACCTTTCCCCTCTATGCAATCTATATCCTTCATTTCCCTGCCTATTCATGCGTGTCAAGTTGCCTCTTAAACATTGCTATTGTATATACTCATACCACCTCGTTTGGCAGCACACTCCAGACACTTAGCACCTTCTGTGTAAAAAAAAAGAACTGCCTCTCAAATCTCCTTTAAAATGTCCCCCTTTTACCTTAACGGTAGCACTGTGGTTAGCACTGCTGCTTCACAGCTCCAGGGACCTGGATTCGATTCCCGGCTTGGGTCACTGTCTGTGTGGAGTTTGCACATTCTCCTTGTGTCTGCGTGGGTTTCCCCCAGGTGCTCCGGTTTCCTCCCACAGTCCAAGGATGTGCGGGTTAGGTTGATTGGCCACGCTAAAAAATTGCCCCATAGTGTCCTGAGATGCGTAGGTTAGAGGGATTAGCGGGTAAATGTGTAGGGATATGGGGGTAGGGGTTGGGTGGGATTGTGGTCGGTGCAGACTCTTTGGGCCAGATGGCCTCTTTCTGCACTGTAGGGTTTCGATGATTCGATGATTCTTTGTTCCCTTGTAATTTGCAATTCTACTCTGAGACAAAAAGACTCAGACAAACAATCCTATCCCTGCCTCACGTTATTATGTAAACTTGAGTACGAGCAGCTGAGGTCGCCCCTCGGCCTCATGTTCAAGGGAAAACCAATCAAATTTGACCAATATCCCCTTATACCTAACTGCCTTCCAAATCAGGCAACACCCTGGCAGGGCGACACTGTGGCACAGTGGTTAGCACTACTGCCTCACAGCACCAGGGATTCGGGTTCGATTCGTTTCTGTACCTGCTTAAAAGCTTTCGCATCCTTCTGCTATTTGGCACCCAGAACCATGCGCAATGTCTATACACGGCCAAACCAAAGTTTGAAGCAGCTGCACCCTAACTCGCCAATTTTTATGCTTTGGTTGAACTATTGTTAGCTGAGCCAGGTTTTATCTATCCTATTTATGACAAAAAAGGTCAGTTTCAGAGTTCAGTTGATTTTTAAAATTAATTTCAATGATAACAAAATTATTTTCTGCTTGTCCGAGCCCTTTCCTCCCATTGGTAAACGTTTCATCAAATTAGTAGGAGTCTTGGGATGTTGCAAATGGGTGTTTACAAATGGACCAAATGGTTTACTGTCCAGGCCACCCGGAATTAACTCATTTGGGTGAAATGTTACGTTTTTTAATAGTCGACGAGATCAACAGATTACAGTTTCATTCTGTGGGTCTAAAGTTCAAACAAATCTCAATTCAATTTCATTGAACATTTTGAACTTTCCATTGTGAAATGCTTACACTTAAGATTTGTGCCTGAAATGGAATATAAATTGTAAACATTACAATTGCATTGAGGTGCTGCATATTGTGTAAGGATAAATTTCATTATATTGGACTTTAGAAAAAAATGAATTTGAAATGATGTTACCCTCAGGTTGTGTACGGACATGAAATCTACATTCTAAATACCAGGATTTGCGATTCGAATTCATCATGAAGTGTGATTTTAACTTAGCATAACATGGCTGTGAGTAAGAATCAGAGCAATTGAACAGTAAAGCATGGTTTTGAATAGAAGTCACTGCAAGAAACAAATGGTTCAATGTGGTCTCGAAACAGTTGCTGAGTTGTTCACAGTTGACAATCCTCAGCCCAGAATTAGTCCATGTTCATATAAAAACCTCCCAGATAAAGAAGGTCACTTTACAGGGCTGGTTGAATTCAGTCCTGGAAGTAGCATGTGTTTCAAAATCTGCTCTCATCACCTTTTCACATATTTGACAGAAATGTTCAACGTTATTGGGGGATATATGCCAGTGCAGATAGAAAGAAAAATCTCTTTCCATTGTGGAAAGGCTGAATAGACACACAATTTGAGCAGATTGACCAAATAAAAATGGCCACCTGAGGAGAAACATCAGTCAGAATCTGAAAAGCGCAGCTGGAGAGTGTGAGAAACTGGGGAGCTTTGGAAAGCACCATTTGATTGGACCTTGGAAATAGAAATAACTGGAGGCTTACGGGGAATGCTGTGAGGGAAACCGGCCAGCTGAGTTGAACTAACAATGAGTTATTCTAGATCAGTTAGAAGTCGCACAACACCAGATTAAGTTCGACCAGGTTTATGTGGAATCACGAGTTTTCAGAACGCTGATCCTTCATCAATTGAGTGGAGAGGTGGGTTCACAAACACAGCATGTATAGGCGAAGATACAATTGCAAGGTAATGGTTGGAAGCAGTAAAGAAGGCAACTGGTATGTTGGCCATCATAGCAAGCGGATTTGAATATAGGGATGTTTTGCCGCAACTGTACAGGACGTTGGTGAGGCCACGCCTGGAGTATCAGATTCGGCCTCCTTATCTGAAGAAGGATGTCCTTACTATGGATGGAGTACAGCGAATGTTTGCCAGGCTGATTTCTGGGATGGCAAGTATGTCATATGAGGAGATACTAAGTCAAATCGGATTACATACACTGAAATTTAGCAGAGTGAGAGGGGATTTTATAGAAACATATAAAACTCTAACTGGGATAGTCAAGGTAGATTCAGAAAGAATGTTCCTAACGCTGGGGAGACCAAACCTGAGGGGCTTGGTTTGAGAATAAGGGGTAAACCTTTTATTACTGAGGTGAGGAGAAATATCTTCACCCAGAGGGTGGTGAATGTGCAACTCACTACCACAGAATGTAATTGAGGTCAAAACGTCTGATTTCAAGAATAAATTAGAAATAGCTCTCAGGGCAAAAGGGGTCAAGGTATATGGGGGAAGGGGGCGGGGGGAAATCAGGACATTGAATTTGATGATCACCATGATCAAAATGAATGATGTAGCAGGCTCAAGGGGCCGAAATACCTACTTCTGCTTCTTGTTCTTATGTTTCTTGAGCTGTAAACATCATCTGAGCCTATGGATCAGCCCGTGTTTGAAATTATGCTGCCATTTTCTCACATGAAATTCCGATGTTTAACATTGTAAAAAGTAATGAGCAGTTACGTGGAAGCGATGCACAGTGTGGACATTGGAATTTGTTCTGTTTGTGTATTTCTCGTGACTTCATTACAGTGTGAATATAAACCTATTTGCGATTAATAAATAAACTTTATGTTTCCTCCGTCTGGCAGTTATGTTGCACATTAATCTTGTTCTGCTCACCATATACCAGGGATGGTAATGTCGGCTTTGGAATGAAAAACACTTCAATGTTTAGTTGTCATTCCTTGAACTATTACTTGGAAATGAATTGAAGCATCTTGGAAAAATTGCCAAGACTGTTCAGAAATTAAATGGAAATAACTATTACTGACTTACAGTCAAAAGTAATCAGTGCTCAAATGTAAAAAGACGTTTTGTTTAAAACGACGTCGGAACAGGGGGTTGTTTGCTAATTGTTCAATGCAGTGAGATGTCTCCTGTTATGTCGGCAGTACTCTTTTTGGAAGGTGGGTCAGTTTTCTTTCAGCGTGTTATGTAGTCTCCCACAGCTGGGTTGGAAGAAAGGGACACAGCAATATAGGGTATCTCTAAAACACATTGTTGTACCATCCCTCTGCATCGTGTTGCTGCAGTAAATAGATTACAGGAAACCTTTCATCCATTTTATTTTCCTACATCTCCCACAGAGTGTGGAGGGAAAGCTTTGATTTAATCATTATTGCCACTTCCACAAGGGAAGCGAGAAGCATTCGTCTTCTCATTCGGACTATCCTGCCTGCAGTACCCACAGTCAGTAACAGGAAACTTGCATTGACATTACACAGTCTGCAATATTCAAGAGTCAGTGACAGGAAACTTCCATTGGTATCACACAAACTCCAACACTCACTGTCAATAACAGGAAATCACATTGACATTAAACTGTGTAAATAACTAATAAGCAGTTGCAACGTATAAAACTGTGATAATCTAATCTCACTACATATAACACTAGACTCACATCTACAGTGCTAGCTTCGATGAACTTTTGAATTGTGTCGTGCGTGAAAGGAGTTTTTCCAAGCATAATTTAATTTTCAAATGTTGACCAAATAATGACATCGACCATCCCATTCAGAAACTCTTAATTTACTTACATGAAAGCAATCTTATTTATGCTAGCTCAGACCTATCCCTTGTTTCTAAACGAAAATCTTTGAGGATCAGCATTACACAAGCAATGGGACAACTATAACTGTAATGGAAAACCTGATTTGGAATGGGTGCATGATGGTAAATTGCCATCATCACTGGACTAGCAACCTCGAGGCCCAAGCTGATGTTCTGGGGGCATGGCTTCAAATAATACCATGACATCTGGCTGATTCAAATTTATTAATAGACTGGTCTATATAAAAAGAGTCTCAGTAATGTTGACCATGAATCTTTAATTGTCAAAAAAGTAACATCTGCTTGACTCATGATCCTTTGGGGAAGGAAATCTGCCGCACTGACCTAGTCCGGCCTACACGTGAGTCCAGATCCATAGCAATATGGCTGACTCTTAACTGCCCTCTGAAATGGCAGAATGAACCATTCAGTTCAAACGAAATTCGGGAGGGACAACAAATGTTCGCATTGCCACATCCCACGAAATATAAAAATAACGTGAAAGAGGTTTTGTAAGTTGTGCAGGGATTTGTAGTCTGTGCTGAAATCAAGAAGCCATTCAACAGCTTCCACAGTGGCTGAATGGAATGCTGAGTGTCTAAAGTCCAAACATGCCTCAGTTGAATTTTGTTTGGCTTTCTGTATTTTTCAGTGTGAAATGATTTACCATTAGGATTTATGTCTCACAGGGAATGTACTTCGTAAATTTTAACAGCATCACAATTGCATTGAGTCTCAGAGCAACATTCTGTATGGAGAGATGTTGAAAATTATTGGATATTTCTAATGCTCAGTTTGAAATCTCTTTACCTTCAGGCTGTATGTTTGACCTGGAATAATAAATATCAGGATTTGCTGTCCAATAGAGAGTTATTTTACCTTAGAATAACACTGTTTTGAATAAGATTGAAAGCAAAATAACAAACATTTCAATGTGGACATGAGGCAGTTTCTTAAGTTCTTCACAACTAACAATTCTCAGCTCAGAGTTAGTCTATGTTCATTTTAAAATGCCCTACATAAAGGAGGTATTTTTACAGTGCTGGGTGGAGTCAGTCCTAGAAATAACAGATATACATTTTTCTCTTTTTATTCTTTTCAACTGTAATGACTTGATCATAACTTGACATTTGGTAGCACTTTAATTCGGCCACATTTGGAATATCATGTAGAGTTTTGGTCGCCACAATACCAGAAGGATGTGAAGGCTTTGGAGAGGGTGCAGAAAAGATTTAGCAGGATGTTGCCTGGTTTGGAGGATAATAGCTATGAGGAGAGATTGGACAAACCTGATTTGTTATTACTTGAGCGTCAGCTGAGCGGTGCACTGACAGTTGGTTACAAAATTATGAGAGGCATAGATGGAATGGATTGTTGCCGATTCTTTTTCTTCGGATAGAAATGTCAAATCCTGGGGGACATAAGTTTAACGTAAAAAAGAGGAACGTTGAAAGAAGATGCAAGATGCAAGTTTTTTTACACAGAGGGGTGCTAACTAAATGTGAAATGTGTTGCCAGAGGAGTGGTAGAATCAACAATAGCAACATTTAAGAGGCATATTAACAGATGTAGGAATCGGCAGAGAATAGAGGGACATGGACCACATGTAGGTAAAAGTACTTTCTTATTAAAACGGCATTATGTGTTGGCGCAAGCTTGGTGAGCGAAGTGACCTGTTCCTGTGCTGTTCTGTTCTTCGTTGATGCACGAACAAAACCATCGACAGGCGCCCCCACACAAAACAAACGACAGAGGTTCAAGACAAAACCAGGCACGCCCACAAAAAAAATCAACAGATGAGCCCATACGAAACCATTGACGCACACAAACACAGACACACACACATACACAAATAGAGGCATGTGTTGGACTAATAATAGAGACCAAGAACCTGATGCCATGGATTCAAATCCCACCATGGCAGATGAACCAGTGTTCAATGTTGTAGGAACCCAACAGGCTCATAAATGCCCTTTAGGGAAAATAGTCTATCTTCCTCACCTGGTCTGGTATACATAGGGCTTCAGACTGACAGCAACGAGGTTGACCCTGAACGACCCAGCAATGACCGTAGTTCAAAGCGGGTAGGGCGAGGAATAAATACTGGGCTTGTCAATGAAATCGATTTGGTATAGGAGGCAAATAGGCACAGCATAATATTCAGCTCCCCTTCCAATGCGCACGCTCTCTCTCAGACACACGCACGCTCTCCCTCTCCCACGTTCATGCACATATGCTCCGTCTCACACTTCCACGCACACACAAGCGCCCTCTCACAGGCAATCTTTCACGCGCATGCTTCCTCTCACGCACGCGCACACTCCCTCTCCAACACGCGCACACACACCCTCTCAGGCGCGCGTACACTCAATCTATCACGCACAAACAAGCACTCGCTGAAACACAAGCAAAAACTCACTCACACACAAACAAGCACCCGCTCTCATATGCACACCCTCCCTCCACACTCCAAGCCCCCGAATAAACGCCACCCATCACTCCTATAAATCACCCCCTCAGTCCCTCATGTAAACTGTCCCGTCCATCCAGAAAGTCCATTCACTGTATCCACTGTGAATCACCACCCATAATTCCCCCACCCCGGTCTCACCCCCCCCCCCGCCCCCCTACCCCCCTCAGACTCGGTCCCCCTCTAATCCCCAGGTCCCTTCTCTAATCTTGCCCTTCCTCCCTGTCCTCCCTCCACCCCCTCCCAATGCCCCGCCCTCCCAGTCCCCCTCAAATCACCCCGTCTCCCCTCTTATCACCGGACCTTGTAGACCCCTCTAATCCCCCGTTCCCCCTCTCTTCTCCACCCTCTCGGTCCCGTTCTAATCATCTCCTCCACTAAACCCCCGCTCCCTCTCATCACCCGCTCCCCCCTCCAATTACCCTCCCTCTCCTCCTTCCCCTCCAATCGCCCCCCATCCCTCTTCCCCTCCAATCGCACTTCAGTCCCGCCTCGGACTCCCTTCCTCGTCCCGCCTCCGCTCCAATCGTCCCTCGTCCCCCTCCAGTCGCCTTCCTGCCCGCCCTCCAATCGCCCCCTAAAGTCTCCCGCCCCCCTTCGCCTCCCCAGCTCGCCCCCCTGCTCGCCCCAAACCCCGGTCCCCTCTCCCATCCCCGCCCCCTTTCCGCTGCCCCTCGAATCGCTCCCCTCCCTCAAATCGCTCCCCCCTCCTATCGCCCCCTCCCTCCAGTGCCCGCTCCCTCCCCACCCCAATCGGTCCCCCCTCCAATCAGACCGTTTCGCAATGTCGATGGAAATATTTTATTGTTGCGTTCCTGAAGCGAGGACCTGGCCAAGGGCAGGCACGCAAAACGGATGTCAATGCATAGGAGCAGTAATAGTATTGACTGTCAAAGTCTAGTGCATTGGCGCCGCGTACAAATGAAATAGAGCGTGCGCATTGGTTGAGAACAGTGTGTACTGAGTTTGCGCCATGTCATTGTGTGACGTTCCAGAACCTTCACCCGTGAGCGAAACTCAGGAGGGGCTGGTGCTGTGGGATGGTCGCGGAACACAGGCCCTTCCACGCTGCGCGATAAATGCTTGTTCCCCAATTTCAAAATGGATACGTCCCTGAGGGGCAAAGCTATGGATCGTACCCACGGCTCTGGGTAAACTCTTCCCCCGAGCTGGTGTTGCCCCGAAAACGCTCCAGGAGTGCACACTTTATACCTACCTGCTTGTTCAGTGGAGCTCTCCCAACAGTAGCATTTCTTCAGTTCAGCCCGTTCTTCATTCACACCCCTGAATGATCGCCAATACTTTCTGTCATCCAGTAATAGCGGGAAGGCAGTGGGTCTCTGTAACTCTGAGGGGGGCAGGGTCACTTTGTTAGTTACGGGCAGCAGACTGACATGCCAGGCGGCTGAGTATATCTCGAGCTTCTGTTTTGCTGTGTCGCTAAACAGAAATCGCCCCTGTTCTTAACTCTTTCCTGTACACGGTGGCACAGTTGTTTAGTGGTTTCCGGGTTCAACTCCCGGCTGAGGTCAGTGTCTGTGCGGAGTCTGCACCCTCTAGCCGTGTCTGCGTGGGTTTCCTCCAGGTGCTCCGGTTTCATCCCACGGTCTGAAAGATGTGCTGGCGAGGTGCATTGGCGTCCTAAAGTCTCCCTCAGAACACCCGAACAGGCGCTGGCGTGTGGCGATTAAGGGATTCTAATCGTAACTTAATTACACTGTTAATGTTGACATACTTGTGTCACTCATAAATAAAGTTTAAAACCTTGTGAAGGAAGGAATTACAGCTGGATCATCTATCTGGCTGGCTGCTTTAGGAACTCAGGATTGATCCTCACTGTGCCACACGTTTTCCTGTAAAAGAGGACATGCCTGCTTCAATATCTAAATTAGCCCACCGAATATCGTAGTTTCACAACACAGACTGTATCAGGCCCACAATATTTTACTCATTTCAAAAAAAAAGTCAGCTGAAACCTCACTGTGGAAATTAGGCCATGTGATACGAGAAGAAAATGTAAATTTGACAACTCCCTCAGAGATGTCATGAATGCATTCCATCAAAGTATGCCCTGGTTTTCGAACTGTGGGCTCCATTCGATTATTAAGATCCGACCAATACTAGTGTGATAAATAGTCTCTTAATTCTATGGTGGTCCTGTTGCTGGAGGAGGAATAGTGGCCATGGGGCTCGGTTTGGCTGCACATCCCATCTTGAAATGGTCTCACAACTTAACAAAGTTCCAGCTTGAAGAAACAGGCAGGGTGTGTTCAGTATAAAGGACAGTGTCATCAACAGTGCAGCACACATGCTGTACTACATTGGAACACTGGTCTACTGTAATCATTTGGGGTTGATGAAGCGGCACTAGTTGTTCTCTGTTCACTCCACGTCAATGATCGCTAGATCTTTGGTGCTAGCGAAGCATGACATGGGGGCAGTGGGCCTTTGTGCCCCACAGGGATTTTTGGAATGTGGGCAGAAAACTGGCAATGGTTACTGGATTCTAGGCAGTTGAATGTGTCCACAGGAGCTGCTCGAAAGGCTATCCTGCTTGAGGACAGTGCCGTCTCGGCAGTGGTATATTTGTTTGAGAGTGTACAACTTGGGAAGGGACATGGCAGTGGGCAGATGGCGGTTGGGGAGCAGCTGGCATAGTAATGCTGAGTTATAGACTGTGCAGGGTGATGCCAATGAGGGCTCCCTGACTATCAATCGCATTCTCGCAACTTCCATTTGCAGCTCCCAAGTCACTCACCTTGCTGGCTTGGAAAGATATCACTGTACCTTCACTGTCATTGGGACAAAACGCAGACACTCTCCCTAACAGCAATGTGGCTTTACCTACACCACATGGAATGCTGCGGTTCAAGAAAACAATCCCCACCACGTTCTCAAGGAACAAGTAGGGATGGGCAATAATTATTGGCCGCCAGTGCAGCCCTATCATATGAAAGAATGAAATGTATTGAACAGTATTGCATTAGATGTGATGAACAAATTGAGCTTTTGTCATGATTAGCTGTCTAAACTGAATGAATAAAGCTTGCAGAGGCGATTTCCAGTGTGTTACTAGGGAAGGGGCACTTTGGAAATGAAAAGAGATTGGTCAAGTTTGTAATGCTGTCCTTCGAACAGCAAACATTAGGAGGTGGCTGAGTCCAGCTTACCATAATGAGAAAAGATTTTGCCAGACGACGGAGTGAGAAACTATTCCTTTTCGTGAGTTAGTCACCAACCTGAGATTGAAAATGCTTCATAAAACATCATGGAGGGACATGGTGATAATATTTTCACTCAGACAGCTTTTCGCATCTGGAAAGTGTAAACTGCAAATGCGTGACAGGTAATTATATCAATTATTTTAAAAGTGATTTAGGAAAAAGGTTGAGAATGAGGAGGCACAGCAGCGACTACTGCAAACTGACTTACATCTGGAGTCTTTTAGGAGAACTGTCTCTCTCACAGTAGTCACACAATAGCTCTTACTGAAGTATGTTCCATGGACGACCATCACCATCCCTGACATGTCCTGTGGTGCCACGGTGGTATAGAGTCAGGATCTCATGGCATCATGTAAGGCAAGAGAAAGAAAAGCTCCTGCTGCGTACCACGTACCCGACACACTTTCCACCCTCATCCTCCATCTGAATGATTACGCCAGCTCAGTCTTCACTATGGAGGATCCAAGTAACCAGATACGACTGTAAATGTGAGAAATTTTCAAGACAATCAGATAGAGTCAACATGGTTTGTAAATAGAAATCAGGTTTAAACAATTTATTGGACTTCGGTGAAAACGAATGTGCTCTGGATAAAGAGGATGCACTATACTTTGATTTCCAGAATGGAATTAATGAGATGCCACATCAAAGTTTATTGCAGAAAATAAAAGTTCATGTTGTAGGGGTAACATATTGGCATGAATTAAAGGTCGACTATTTAACAGGGAAAAGTTGGCAAAAATGGGTCATTTTCTGGTCACAACATGGTGAGTGGTGTTCCTTAGTGATCAGTGCTAAGGCATCAACTCTTTCGAGTTTATTTTAATGACTTGCATGAAGAGAGTGAGGGTATGCTTGCTAAATTTGCTGATTGTACAAAGATTGGTAGTAAGTTGTGAAGGGGACATAAGGAGTGAAGACCGATGAGAAGTATTCACTTAACATCCTTCCAAACTCCTGCAGCTTCACACACAGATAGCCCCCTTGGTCTCGAGTGGGCCCTACTTGATCTTTGGTTTACCTTTTCCCCTTATTATATTCAGAGTATCTTAGGATTCTCCCAAATCTATTCACCGATCATTTTTGTTCATGCCCCCTTGTTTGCCTTTTTAACTGTTTTCTGACGTTTCCTCTTGTACTTCCCAGAATCTTCTCGGGACGCAGCTGAAATGCTGCCTTTGTCTTCTTCCTTTTCGACTCCTGAATTGTCTTAGGCATGCAGGATTGCCTAAACTTATTGATCCTACATTTCAACCTGTAGGGAACATGTTGAAACTGTACTCCCCCTACTTAATTTCTGAATAGGTTTAAGGTGAGAGAGGAGAGATACAAAAGGTTTTTTTTTCTCAGAGAGTGGCGAGTGTTTGGACCGAACTGCCAGAGGTAGTGGCAGAGGCGGGTACAATGTTGTCTTTAAAAAAAAGCATTTGGGCAGTTAAATGGGAAAGCTGGGTATATAGGCAAATGTACGCAATTGGGACTAGCTTAGTTGTAAAAACTGGCGGCTTGCACAAGTTGGGCCGAAGAGACTGTTTCCATGATGTAGACTTCTGACTCCAGGAATGCCCCCCACTGTACTGCTGTAAACTTTCCCGTAAGGAGCTGTGGACATTACTTGCGCCAGATCCTTAGCTCATTCTAATGAAATTTACCTTCCCCCAATCAAAAGCCATCTTTTGCAGGTCATCTTTCTCCTTGTCCATAATCAAATTGTACTTTACCATGTTGTGATCGCTGTCACTAAAATTCTCCCCCACTGACACATTAATCACTTGTCTGACTTCATCCCTGAGACCCCTATCCAGCGTTGCTCCATCTCTTTTTGACCATTCCACATACTGATACAAAAGATGCCCCTCAATACATCTCACGGAATCTGCCCCCTCTAAACCCCTAACACTATAACTATCCCAATGTATGTTGGGGGAGTTGAAATCCCCCAGTATAATTACTCAGTTATTATTTTTACACACCTCTGTGAACTGTCCACATATTTGCTCATCCATTTCCAGCTGACACTTTAGGGTCTTATAATACCCTCACTGGAATGTGGCTGCCCTTTTTATATTCCTAAATTCTTCCCAGAAATCTTTGTTTGAAGACCTTTTCAAGACATCATCTCTACATTTTGCAATGATTAACTCCCTAATGAATAGTACAACACCTTCTTCTTATATCCATCTCTGTCTCTCCTAAAGATCCTATACTCTGGAATGTTGAGTGGCCAATCATGCTCATCTCTGAACATGTCTCTGTGATAGAGGCATACAGTCGTACAGCTCAGAAAAGACAGTTCAGCCCATCGAGTCTGCACAGACAATAACTACCACAAAAATCACACCCAACACTTGCCCCATATCTGTAAATGTTATGATGTTTCAAGTGCTGATCGAAATACTTCATAAACGTTGTAAGACTCCAACCTCCACGACCTTCCCAGGCAATGCATTCAAGATTTCCACCACACACAGAGTGAAAAAGCATTTCCTCAAATTCCCTCAATCAGTCTGCCCTATGATAGTTCTAGCATTAAAGTAAATAACATCCAGTCTTGCCTTACTCTCTCGACACCAAGTAGCTAAACTCACTCTGCCTTGCTTCCTTTACTATAGCACAAAATATAATATAGCACATACAATAAGCAAATAAAAACTCTGGCTAAAAGAGAAGATTAGAGGCTAGGAATCATGTGACGATTAACTTGCCTCCAGGCTTCCAAAAACCTGTCCACCATCTACATGGCATAACTTAGCAGTGTGATGGCATACTCTCCACTTGTTAGGTTGAGTGCAGCTCCGACGACGCTCGAGAAGCTGACGCCATCATGGATAAAGCAACCCATTCGATTGGCACCCGATCCGCACCCTCCCTGAGTAATGCACAATGGCAACGATGTGTACCATCTTCAAGACTTACTGCAGGAAGTCGCCAAGACCCCTTAGATAGCACCTTTGAAATTCACGACACCAACAGCAAAAAGAACAAAGGCAACAGGCATATGGCAACACCACCACCTGGAAGTTCCCCTCCAAGTCATCCACCATCCTGACTTGAAAATATATCGCAGTTGCTGGTTCAGAATTCTAGAAGCCCCTCCCTAACATCACTGTGGGTGTACCTACATCAGAGCAAGTTCAGAAGTTCAAGAAGGCGGCTGACCATCACCTTCAAGGGCCATTAGTGATGGACAGTAAATGCTGGCCTGGCTGGTGAAGACTACATCCTATAAATGAATCAAAAAGAATAATGCCACACCTTTAATGTAGTAAAACATCCCACAGTGCTTCACAGGACACATTAATGAACAAAATTAGACCTGGAGGTATGTATGATGGTATGGAAAGGGATTTCGAACCAGCTAATAAATTTATAACCAGAATGCAGTCTTTCGGCGAACATGGGATCAGTAAAGAGCTAAGTGATCACTGGGTTTAGTTGAGAATTCTGATTAATTCTAAATACCCAACATGAGGATAACTGGCAGCTAATGTTTTGATATCTGGTTTGAGAATAATACAAAATACGCAAATAACATCTTAATGTCTCTAAGAAGTATGTTTAACATGCCATTAAAATGAAAGATGTATTCATGAAAGATATCAGCACAAGTCAGGCACTAACAATGCAACAAAGTAAACGACCAATGAATATCTAAGATTGGGAAAGTAAGCCCAATAGAGAAAGGGGTCTTCAATAGAACCCGTTTAAATTGGTTAGAGAAAATGCTGAATCAATAGAAACCATTTTTTTGGGAGAGAACTTCCGTAAAACAGACTGACGAATAACTGTTAGATTTGAAGGTGTCAGAGAATTATTGATTGAAAGACATGCCATCAGTAGGTTGACAGATCATTGAATGAATAAAATTGTTTTTAATTAAGTGCTGGACAGATTAATCAGATAAAAAATGTTGTGACTGTTCTACTTTTTGGCATGAAATCTGAGATCTTTTCTGAAAGCCTGCGAGCGCATTAGCTGTGGAGGTGGAAGTATTGATCTCCCAGTTTGCCAAAATGAGATTTGTCTTGTCCTAATTTGTACGTTCTCCTCGTGTTAGCGCGGGTTTCCTCCGGGTGCTCCGGCTTTCTCCCACAGTCCAAAGATGAGGATTAGGTTGATTGTCCATGCTAAACTTGTCCCTTAGTGTCCCGAGATGCGTAGGTTAGAGGGATTAGCGGGTAAATATGTCGGGATAAGGGGGTAGGGCGTGGGTGGGATTGTGGTCGGCGCAGACTCGATTGGCCAAATGGCCTCTTTCTGCACTGTAGGGTTTCTATGATTTATATGATTTTAATTAATTGTTTGTCTGAATATTGTTAAGTTGTGATGTTTTTGATTCAATATTTTAATAAACACTAGTTTGAATTTCATTGAACTGAATAAATTTCTTTTTGCATTTGTGAAATGAAATGTTTAGTGAAAATATTTAGTCTTTAAATTAATCAGGCCACCTAAAATAATTTCCCACAACAATTTGGCGATGACACGGCATAATCTTGAAGCTGATCGTCGGGTGAAAACTTGCCCTGGAACGGTGAGTTCATATTTAATATTGCTCACGTTTTTCAGTCGCGGAGGAGACACTCTGAATCACCGGATCCATCCGACATCCGGACCCCTTGAGGGTCACAAAGGCAAAAAAATATTTTTTTTAAAAAAGAGCATCGGCGCAAAAGTTTGGGTCGGGATAGCAACGTATCTATATACAGCAGGTTCCGCAAGGACACGCTTATTGTATGGA
The DNA here is from genome assembly GCF_964213995.1 of Mustelus asterias. Classification (NCBI taxonomy): domain Eukaryota; kingdom Metazoa; phylum Chordata; class Chondrichthyes; order Carcharhiniformes; family Triakidae; genus Mustelus; species Mustelus asterias. The sequence continues at coordinate 16,006,327 of NC_135820.1, forward strand.
GTTTTGAAGAGTATTGGTGCAAAAGTGTGGGTCGGGATAGCAACTTACCCACATACAGTAGGTTCCGCAAGGACACGCAGATTATACACTGAAGAGTACATAAAATAGGAAGCTAAAATAAAGGGAGTTAGTTTCGCGGAGACAGTGGAGCAACAATGCTGCAGTCATTAGTTAAAACAGACCATTTATAAAAATACTGCTGAATTAATTGGTGGTCAAAAGACGGATAAGTTGTAAAATATAGAAGAAATAACTTCAAGAAACAGAGAAATAAGAGATAACGAGTAATTTCACAATGCAGAACTTCTAAAAGATATTATAATTAAAAATAAGTCATTTTTAAACAAAAAAAATGTGTTTAAAAAGATACAGCTCCAAGGTCAAAAAATGCTTTCTGTGTAAAAATGGCATATTGCCAAAGATTTCTGTAAGCAAGCCAAGTTTGAGACAAGCAGAAAGTCAACCCATTTCGTCCTAAACAGGATGAATGTTTGCGTTTTAAAATTTGCAGCAATTCATATGAATTGTTAATCCAAATCAAAATATAAAAGTAAAGGGGTAGAATGTCTCGTGGAAATCACACAATATAGAGTGGGTGGGGAAGTGTGAAGTTTACGTTTGCCCCTATGAGATATTTCGTGATAACAGCGCCAACGAAATTACAGCTATTCAACAATGGCAGTGACCTAACAGCATTTTGATTAGGTTGTGAGGAGTGGAAGTTTAAAATCAGCAAACTAATCAAGAGGATGAGATAAATAGTCCAAAACGCAGAGTATATTTAGGTATAAATTTTAAATATGTAAAGTTGAAAATCACAACATATATAAATTGGGCTCAAAAGCGAATTAATTCAACAGCATAAATAAAGATTGAAGGAAGTAAACAGGGTAATTAATTGAAAGCTCATATCACTAACATAGGAAGAATGTGCTCAAGCAAGCGACTTTAATACAATGATGTTATTTCAGATGAAGAACGAATAATCAAAAATAAAGTTACTGCCTGGAATCAAATTGAAGGATTTGGTTTCTGTTTCAAAGATTTTATCATGTAATAGAAGTCAGTTTCACAGTCGAGAACCTTCGAAAAATTGTTAACTGCAAAATGACAATTGGCATCCCGAAAGTCTGATGGTGATGTGGATTTCAGGATGTGTATAGAGATAGTGCAAGAAGGACTGAACTGTGTCGAGATAATTGAAACGAGGGCAACTACATCACTAACAGACTTGAATTGATCAACTATTGATCAAACAATATAGTAACATAGAATGACTGGGAGAAGTAGCACTGCTCATGATTAGTTTGTGCATTATATTTATTTATTTATTTTTCAGTTACATTTGTGAAAAAAACGGATGTTTTTTTTTCAAAACATGAAGTAGGCCCAGCAGCAGCCTGGGAAGGTTTTGGAGGGTTTAAAAGGAGGCTGCACCTTTGAGCGGGCAGCGTCGTTGGCGGGCAGCAGAGTGAGCAGGGGGCAGAGTGAGAGCTGAAGGGCTTTGGCTCAAAACGGGCTTCGGCGAGAACAGGCAGAGGCGAGAGTAGGTTTTTTTATCTTTTTCAGAAATTTTATTCTTGTATTTCCCCCAGAGTAAAAAAAAATGCCAGGCAAGATGTTGGAATGCTCCTCTTGCAGGATGTGGGAGATCAGGGAGACCTCCAGTATCCCTGACGACAGCACCTGCAAAAGATGCATTCAGCTGCAGCTGCTAGCAAAGCATGTTAGGGAACTGCAGAAGGAGCTTCATGACCTCCATCTAATTCGGGAGAATGAGAAGTATATAGACAGTAGCTTTAGGGAGATAGCTTCACCTAAGCAGCAGAGCACAGGAAATTGGGTTACTGTAAGGAGAGGAAATGGCAATGTGAAAGGACAGGCAGAGCAGAGTTCCCCTATGGCCATACCCCTCCACAACAGGTATACTGAATTGGATACTGTTGTGGGACATGCTTTACCTGGGACAAGCTGCGACAGCTGGGCCTGTGATACTGAGTCTGGTTCTACAGCGCAAAAGGGTGGGATGAAGAAGAGGAGAGGAGTAGTGATAGGGGACCCAATGGTCAGAGGTACGGACAGGAGGTTCTGTAGCCGGGACAGAGACTCCCGCATGGTTTGTTGCCTCGCAGGTGCCAAGGTCAGCGGTGTCTCTGATCGCGTGCACAGCGTTCTAAAGTGGGAAGATGATCAGCCAGATGTCGTGGTACACATTGGCACCAATGACGTGGGAAGGAAGAGTGAGGAGGTCCTAAAGAGTGAGTACAAAGAGCTTGGAAGGAAGGTAAAAATCAGGACCCCGAGGGTAGTAATCTCAGGATTGCTACCTGAACCACATGCCAGTGAGGGCAGGAGTAGGATGCTTGAGCGGATGAACACGTGGCTGCGGAACTGGTGCAGGGGGCAGGGTTTCCAATTCTTGGATCATTGGGACCTCTTCTGGGGCAGTTGGGACCCGTACAAGAGAGACGGGTTACACCTCAACTACAAGGGGACCAATATACTTGCAGGGAGATTTGCTAGTGTAATTGGGGAGCGTTTAAACTAGATTTGCAGGGGGATGGGAACCAAAGTGCCAGAGCAGATAGTGGAGCAGGGGTAAAAAGACAGGTTAGTTCAAGCAAAATCACAAATGGAAGGGTAGAGTGTGGTGGAAATCATCTTTTGAGCTGTGTCTATTTCAATGCCAGGAGTATTGTAGGGAAGGCAGATGAGCTGAAAGCGTGGATAGACACATGGAAATATGACATTATAGCCATTAGTGAAACTTGGCTACAGGAGGGGCAGGACTGGCAGCTCAATGTTCCAGGGTTCCAATGTTTCATGCGGGAAAGAGGCAGAGGGATAAAAGTTGGGGGGGGGGGGAGTGGTATTGTTGGTCAGGGAAAACGTTACAGCGGTACTCAGGCAGGATAGATTAGGGAGCTTGTCTACAGAGGCCCTCTGGGTGGAGCTGAGAAAAAGGAAAGGTATGAACACATTAATGGGGTTGCATTATAGACCACCCAATAGTCAGCGAGAATTGGAGAAGCAAATCAGCGGAGAGATAGCTGAAAACTGCAAGAAACACAAAGTTGTGATAGTAGGGGATTTTAATTTTCCACATATAGATTGGGACTCGCATACTGGTAAAGGTTTAGACGGGGTAGAGTTTGTAAAATGTGTTCAGGAGAATTTTCTACATCAGTCTATAGAGGTGCCAACTAGAGAGGATGCGATATTGGATCTCCTATTGGGAAATGAGTTAGGGCAGGTGATGGATGTGAGTGTGAGGGAACACTTTGGATCCTCTGATCATAATGCCATTAGTTTCAATCTGATCATGAATAAGGATAGATCTGGTCCTCGGGTTGAAGTTCTGAACTGGGAAAAGGCCAAATTTGATGAAATGAGAAGGGATCTGGGAAGTATGAATTGGCACAGGCTGTTCTCTGGTAAGGATGTAAATGTAAAGTGGGAGGCGTTCAAAGAGAAATTTTGAGAGTGCAGAGTGTGTCTGTTCCTGTCAGGATTAAAGGCAAAGTAAATAGGAATAAGGAACCTTGGTTCTCGAGGGAGATTGTAACACTGATTAAGAGGAAGAGAGAGTTGTATGAAATGTACAAGCAGCAAGGAACAGATCAGATGCTCGAGGAGTATAAAAAGTGCAAGCAGCTACTTAAGAGGGAAATCAGGAGGGCTAAAAGAAGACATGAGGTTGCTTTGGCAGACTGAGTGAAGGTCTACAAATGCAGATTGAACCACCTGGCTTCAAAATAGGCATGACCTGTGCTGCGTACTCTGCGAACTGGAAAGCTTTTATGATACTTTTTCATTGCAGGCTTCTAATATACCTTTCCTCTTTTATTTTTCCTCTCAAGCAAACGGTACTGGTAGGCGTTGCAAAATCTCATGACCCTTTCTGATTGACATGTAAGGTCGCCTTGGCTCCTTTTATACTTCCTAGCACTTCTCTGAAAACTTCCAGGTATTTGAGCAGGACTCACTCAACTGATCATTTACTAACTGGAAAATATTTACCCAATCCAGGTGAATTTCTCTGAACCCGTTTGGCCCCATAAGGCTTGGGCCCGAGCTGTCCACTATCAATATCTGTAACTGAACAAATTGCCCTTCGTAAGAGAAAAGAAACAAGACTATACCCACAATTCTCAGAGGTTCCTCTGTATAAGTTATCAGTCTTGCCAAATTCTTGATTAAACGTTTGGTGTCCAGTGTGATGTTTGCTGAACACTGATACTCCGACCACCTATATACGGCCATGCCAATATCGAACTCCATTCATAATGGATGTCCATTTAATCATTCAATTATTTTAATTGGTTCCGATTTGGACATTGTTATGTAGACGAATTGTTCCATTTCAGATGTAGGTGGGACTTCCAGGGTTGCAACCTCCTGGACACCAGTCTACATGTTATGTTCCTAAATCTAGGTCTTGTCGGCTTGCTCTGCTGTTCTAACTCCTCATATCACAATTATTACCTGGTCCTTGCCAGACAAGATTCTGAAGGGACTAAGATGAAAGCAAAGTAATGGAATTTGGAATCTGAAACAAAAACAGAAAATGCTGACGAATCTCAGCAGGTCTGATCGCACCTGTGGAAAGAGAATAGTGCCAACGTTTGGCTGATCCTTCATCAATGTTGAGATTTTCCAGCACTTTCTGTTTTGTTTCTGAAGGGATTGTTGATTGCCTGGTTAAAACTTGGCTTTGATTTGGGGGTGTTCTGCAGGCAGACCTGAATTTACTTGTTTTAGGATACTTCCTGACGAAGGCTATGTAACCGTGTGTACTTAAGTAGTGGTCCCTGAACTGAGCAAACTGACATGGGTGTCCACTTCCATCAGGATACCTTGCAACTCATATGTTCCACTTGCGTACCGTTTATAGAGAATGAAAAGTGTGAGCGCAGCATGTCGTATTACAGTCATAGCTAGGGTATAGAGAAAGCTCAATTTAATATAATGTAGGTCCATTCAAAAGTCTGGCAGCAGGAAATAAGCTGATCTTGAGTTGGTTGGTACGTTGCCTCAGACTTATGTACGTTTTCCCGACGGAAGAATGTGGAGCAGTGTATATCCGGGGTGTGTGTGTGTGGTCCTTGATTATGCTGGCTGTTTTTCCAAGGCAGTGGGAAATGTAGACAGAGTCAATGGATGGGAGGCTGGTTTGAGTGATAGACTGGACTTTGTAAACGAATCTTTGTACATTTTTGCAGTCTATTGACCCAGCAGGATCCAGACCAAGCTGTGATACAACCAGAAAGAATGCTTTCTATGGTACATCTGTAAAACTTGGTGAGTGTTAAGTCGACATCCCAAATTTCCTTCGCCTCCTGAGAACATAGATGTTTCAGTGAGCTTTCTTAACTCTCACGTCGGCATGGAAGGACCAGGACAGGTTGTTGGTGTCAAATAAACTTTTTAAAGAACAACCTACATAGTAGCAAATCCAGGCAATATTATTTTATCACGCACTTACCATGGCCATTGGGAGTGATTAGAAGGATCTGCTGGAAGTTGTTCTGTTACAACCATCTTCGACACAGATCATACGAGTATATTCAAGGCTGTACAGATCTAATCATATCAGCCACCTTTTCTACAGATCTAATCAAACGAGTATATTCAATTCTGTACAAATCTAATCACATTCCTCAATACAATGAAATGTCCTGCCCTGTTTAGCCAATAATTATTTCCCAGAAAACAACTACATTGATAATTGAATTACTTATGTGGTTCAGCTTTTTTCCCCCAGAGCATTCCGGCACCTTGTTTTTTGGGTGTATTTTGGAGTCCAGAAATATTGACTGGACCTGCGTTTTTAGCACACAAAGAAAGCCTCCCATTGAGGCTGTTTGAGCCTTCCTTTTCTTGGAGACAAAAATCCCCTGAAGTGCATTATGTTGTCTAGCTCAAAGGATCCCATCAAGGGGAACTGCAACTTAGGATCATCTCTTGTTCCCCGATTATGTTGATCTAACCAATTGCAAGTTTAGTTCCCATAATGATAATACTTAAAATATGCTGGGGAGTTTTTCCGCGGGACCAAAATATCCTTTGAGGATTTCCCGCCCATTTTGTAGCTATTTATGCAATATTTCACGCAGCAGTTGCTGCTTCCTTATGCTTATACCACTTCATCTAATTTCCTGTAAATAACTATTTCACGTAGCAGTCACTGCTTCCTTATGATTATACTATTCAATCTAATTCCCTACAAATAATTCAAAATTTCCCAACCAGTCTTCCACTTATATTGATAATAATGTGGCAACCGCAGTCCTCAGTATTTGGATGACGTTGGCCCAGTTCAGGGATTTTCCTGTCTGTCTTTTCCAGCCGCCAGATGATTTTTTTCACCTCTCCTTTTCTTTTCTCCGGGATTTTCTCTTTTCTAACGAGCCATAGTCATCCGAGTCTCAACACCATGAACTATAAAAGAATTTTTTTTTCAAGAACAGCCTATATTGCGGCAAATCCACAAAATATTGGTTATTTTGCGCGTAAAATTGCATTGGGAGTGATCAGAAGGACCTGCTCAAAGTGGTTCGGTTACAGCCGTATTTTATTTCGATCATACCACTATATTCAAGTTTGTGAAGATCTAATCGCATCAGACATCTTTTATACAGATCTAATGGAACGAATATATTCAACTCCGTACAGAACTCATCACATTTCTCATTGCAATGGATTTACCACCTTGTTTACCCAGTTGGTCTTTGTCAGATGACAATTGCACCCATATTTAAGTTACTTACGTGGTTGTAGCTTGTTTTTTTCTTGTACATTCCATTCTTTATATGCCTTCATGTTATTCGAGTCATGCTATCCTCTCTAACCCCTGTCAAGCCATGGTAATCCATATTTTCTGAGTTAGTCATTTTTTATATCCTACTTTCTATTTCCACTGTGTCCCCATTGATTTAGACATGGACACGTGCTTCACTACGCTTCGTGAAGTCGATGACTATCTCCTTTGTTTTGTTGACATTGAGGTAGAGATTATTGTCGTTACACCTGTTCACCAGCTTCTATATCTATTTTCTGTACTCCATCTCATCATTGTTTGAGATCCAACCCACTATGGTGTTGTAATCAGTAAACTTGGAAATCGAGTTGGAGGGGAATTTGGCCACACAGTCGTAGGTGTATAAGGAGTGCAGTAAGGAGTATAGTTTAGTAAGTACCATTTGTCTCACACACTGTCACAGACAATTATGAGGTGCCAATGAACTTAAAGCTCGTATTGTAAAAATGGAACTTAAAGCTCAGTCTTTGTTATGAATGAAGGCTTGACCTCTTTGTTGAGAATAAATTTAGATGAAGAGACGATCTATTCGAAACAAAGGATCTTTATGAAGCCCTTAACTCTCTTGCAGGCAACAAAAACATGGAACAAGTACAGTAATTAGCCTGTTGTAGAACACTAATTTATGATGGCTCAGCTGGTTCTGATGTTTCCAAGTCCTTCTGTCCTTTCTTTCACACGTGGATTTTTTGTTCAAGTTATAATAAGATGCAGTTCCAGAAAAATCGTTTGAGTCACGTTCGCATTTTTGCCAATTCTGGGGTCGAGATCACATTGGCACAGCAGAAGTGGACAATATTCATTTCTCCTAATCTTTGTACAAACTTGACCTCAATGTTTTTTTTTTCTTCAATGTGGCACTCTGAGGCAAACAGACTGGAGATCACATATTGCTCAAATAATAATTCATCCTGACTCGATGAAATGTTTCAGCTTCACAAGTGTCTGAAATGTTCCCTTATTAAGATCTAAGTATAACTAAATACTGGCCACAGAATTGATTCCCGTTCATATTTAAAATGTCAATAGTCGTAGAGTCAGGGAGCTTTACAGCATGAAAACAGGCCATTCGACCTAACTTGTCCATGGCACCTCCTTTTCTAACCTATAATCTGGTCCCTGTTGCCCGTGATTTTCCCGTGTCCCTCCATACCCATCTTACACAGGCAATTGTCTAAACGCTTTTTAAAAGACAAAATTGTACCTACCTCTACTAATACCTCTGGCAGCATGTTCCAGACACTCACCATCCTCTGTGAAAAAAAATGCCCCTTTGGACCCTTAGTATCTCTTCCCTTAAACCTATGCCGTCTAGTTTTAGATTCCCCACCTCTGGGGAAAGATATTGAGTATCTAGTTGATTTATGCCCCTCAGTATTTTATAGAACCTTATAAGATCACCCCTAAGCCTCCTCCGCTCCAGACAAAATGTCCCAGTCTATCCGGCCTGTACTTATAACTCAAACCATCAAGTCCTGTAACATCCTAGTAAATTTTTTCTGCACTCTTTCTAGTTTAATAATATCCTTTCTGTAATAGGATGACCAGAACTGCACACAGTATTCCAAATGTGGCCTTGCCAATGTCTTGTACAATTTCAACAAGACATCCCAACACCTGTACTCAATATTCTGACCAATGAAACCAAGCATACCGAATTCTTTCTTCACCAGTCTGTTCACCTGTGACTCCACTTTCAAGGAGCTATGAACCTGTACCCCCAGATTTCTTTGTTCTATAACACTACCCGACGTCCCACCATGAACTGAGTAAGTCCTGCCCTCGTTCAATCTACCAAAATGCATCACCTCGCATTTGTCTAAATTAAACTCCTTCTGCCATTCTTCAGCCCACTGGCCCAATTAATCAAGATCCCATTGCAATCCTGGATAAACTTCTTCACTGTCCACTATGCCAACAATTTTGGTGTCATCTGCAAACTTAGTAACCATGCCTACTAAATTTTCATCCAAATCATTGATATAAATGACAAATAACAGTGCACCCAGCACAGATCCTTTGGGCACAACGCTGGTCACAGAACTCCAGTTCGAAAAACAACGCTCCACAACTACGCTCTGTCTTCTATCATCAAACCAATTTTGTATCCATTTGGCTACCTCCCTGGATCCCGTGAGATTTAACCTTATGCAACAACCTACCACGTGGTACATTGTCAAAGGCCTTGCTAAACTCCATGTAGACAACATCAACTGCACTGACCTCATCTACCTTCTTGGTTCCTCCTTCAAGAACTCAATCAAATTCGTGAGATAGATTTTCCACTCACAAAGCCATGCTGAATGTCCCTAACCAGTCGTTGCATCTCTAAATGCCTGTAGATCCTGTCTTACAAAATAACTTCTAACAACTTACCCACTACAGATGTGAGGCTCACCGACCTGTAGTTCGCAGGCCATTCATTCAACCCTTCTTAAACAAAGGAACAACATTTGACCCCCTCCAATCTTCAGTCATCGTTTCTGTGACTATCGGTGATTCAAATGTCTCTGCCAGGGGACGCGTAATTTCCCCCCTCACCTCCCACAGTGTTTTGGAATACACGTCGTCAGGTCCTGGGGATTTATCTACGTTAATGCTCTTTAAGACTTCCACCACCTCCTTCTCTGTTATATGTGCACTCCTCAAGACATCATTATTTATTTCCCCAAGTTCCCTGACATCCATGCTTTTCTCAACAGTGAATAGTGATCAGAAGTATTCATTTTGGATTTCACTCATCCGCCCATATGTGCTTGTTGACCCATAAGAGGTCCTACTCTCTTCCAAGATACTCCAACTTCAACAAGACGTCCCAACACCTGTAGTCAATGTTTTAACCGATAATGCCAAGCATGCTGAATGCCTTCTTCACCACTCTGTCCACCTGAGTCCACTTTCAATGAGCTATGAACATGTACCCCAAGATCTATTGGTTCTGTAACCCTCCCCAACGCCCTACCATTAACTGCATAAGTCCTGCCTTGGATCAATCTACCAAAATGCATCACCTCGCATTTGTCTAAATTAAACTCCATCTGCCATTCTTCAGCCCACTGGCCCAATTGATCAAGATCCCTTTGCAATCAGAGATCACTATCCTCACTGTCCACTATGCTACCAATCTTGGGGTCAGCTTCAAACTTACTAACCATGCCTCCTATATTCTCATCCAAATCATTAATATAAATGACAAATAACAGTGGACCCAGCACTGATCCCTGAGGCACACCGCTGGTCAAAGGGCTCCAGTTTGAAAAACCCTCTACAACCACCCTCTGGCTTCTGTCAAGAAGCCAATTTTGTATCCATTTAGATACCTCAGCCTGGATTCCATGAAATTTAACCTGATGCAACAACTTACCATGTGTTACCTTGTCAAAGGCCTTGCTAAAGTCCATGTAGACAACATCAACTGCACTGCCCTCATCTACCTTCTTGGTTTCCCCTTCAAAAAACTCAATCCAATTTGTGAGACATGATGTTCCACTCACAAAGCCAACCTGACTGTCCTAATCAGTCCTTCCATCACTAAATGCCTGTCGATCTTGTCTCTCAAAATACCTTCCAAAAGCTTAACCACAACAGATGTCAGGCTCACTGGCCTGTAATTCCCAGGCTATTCCCTGCAGCCCTTTTTAAACAAAGGCACAACATTTGCCACTCTCCAATCTTCAGGCACCTCAACCGTGACTATCGATTATTCAAATATCTCGGCTCGGGGACCCGCAATTTCCTCCCTAGCCTCCCACAATGTCCTTGGATACACTCCATCAGGTCCCAGGGATTTATCTACCTTGATGTCCCTTAAGACTTCCTTCTCTGTGATATGTAAACTCCTCACGACATCACTATTTATTTCCCCAAGTTCCCTAAAATCCATGCATTTCCTAACAGTAATTACTGATGAGAAATATTCATTTGGGATCTCAACCATCTCTTGTGGATCCGCACATCGATGACCTTGTTGATCATTAAGAGACCCTACTCGCTCCCTTGTTACTCTTTTGCCCTTTATGCATTTGTAGAAGCACTTTGGATTCTCCTTTGCCTGAACTGCCGAAACAATTTCGTGTCCCCTTTTTGCCCTCCTGAGTTCTCATTTCACTCTACTCCTATACCCACTATAGTCTTGAAGGAAGCCACTTGATCTCAGCTGCTGATGCATGCCATGTGCCTCCTTCTTCTACTTGACGAGTGCGTCAATATCCCGAGTCATCCAGCCTTCCCAACTTTTACCAGCCTTGCCCTTCACTCTCAGAGGAGTGTGTTTCTCCTGAACCATGGTTAACACACTTTTGAAAATCTCCCACTTACCTGACGTCTCTTTGCCTTCCCACAGACTCCGCCAATTAACTGTTGAAAGTTCCTGCCTGATACCATCAAAATTGGTCTAGCCCCAATTCAGAATTTTATTTTTTGGTGAATGCATAGCTATCTTAAAACTAATGGAATTATGGTCACTGGTTCCAAAGTGATCCTCACTAACACTTCTGTTACCTGCCCTTCCTTATTACCCAGGAGATCAAGCTTTGTTCGTCACATGTTAAGGTAAAGCAATTTTAAGAGTCTCTGGCCACTTTCCCGAAGTATGACTTTCAACCCATAAAAACCTGTATCCTCACCTAAGATTATTAATTTACTAACACGGTTTTTATGTAAATCAGAAGAGTTCAAGATACTTCACAATGGTCTCCAGATTAAATCATAAGCTAAAAACATGGAAAATGTTTTTTGGCCAATTCAACATGTTCACCAATAGAACATATCGGCTGTGTACCTTCTTAACGTCTTGGGTCAACATGTAGGAAACGTGCATTTTTTTGAAGAGCCAACCTCTTATTTTTCTCTCTTTGTGAATGTCTGTTGTTGTCATTCCAAAATCTAACAGTAGTTGAAATGTGGAGAAAAGACAGACAGAGATGTCGGATCGCTCATACTCATGAGAAGAGTTTTGGGGAACTTTACACTTAATTTGAATTGGGCAGAATTTGAAAAAAAAAAACAATGAACTTAGCCTAAATCAGATGTGCAAGAAATGCAAGCCTGAAAGTCAATGGGAGTCATTCTGTTGAACCCAAGTTTGCCTTATGCTTCCCACCCTCATCACCATCAAAATTACATTGTTTACTTTGTATCAAAACTTGGCCAAACAAAAAATATTTTCTGTGTGTTCCGTTGAATTGCCATGGTCAGGATGAAACATACAATCAAGTTCCTGTCTAATGTCTCCGGTGACTATAAGATTCTGTGTCTCTATTTAATTAACATAGCGCTCTCAGCACTCAATCAGACGTTGGTGGGCTGTCGAGATTTGAATATTAAAGCTCACAGTTTTTCGTGCTTTTCTTTTTAAACAGAGAGGCAATTCGCTACCGTCAGTTGTTCACTATGTGATGGATGTAGTCATCAAATCCGCTGTCATGCGGCAGTTTCTGAGCAATAATCTGCTCAAGCTCGGTGAGTGTGTCACTTACCTGCTGATTTCATTAAAAACTGTGTTTGAAATTGGACGAAAGAGGTGAGGTGAGGTTGTCTGCAGTTAACACCACGGCAGCATTTGCCCTGTTGTGGCATTGTGGATTCCGAGCCAAAGTGAAGTCAATGGGAAGCAAGTGGTGGAGAGGGGAAGGTCTGTTGTTTGGAGTAATCTGTCCTCATGCTCGAAAACCAAGCAGCTTCAACTGCTTCATGAATGACCTTCCTTCAATCATTAGGTAAGAAACGGGCATCTTTGATGATGACTGCCCGAAGATACTATTGACCGCAAAATGATCCAGACTAGCCATATAATACTATGGCTCCTAGAGCAGGTCAAGGATTGCGGTGAGTAATTCACCTCCTGACGCTCAACCTCCACTCCCTCCACCCCAAAGCCCCATAATGCCATACACTCAATTTGCAGTACTTTAATTATAGCATTGCATGTGGCTACATCGGCCTTGGTTAATTCAGATACCTTGCTGCAGCTGTTTCTATTATGCTCGTTTGGTGCATTGATGACTCCATCCATCACATTGTGAAGAACTGACGCAAGCGAATTGCCTTTCTGTTTTAAAAGAAAAGCATGAAAAACTTTGAGCTGTAATGTTCAAATCTCTACACACCACCAACGTCTGAGTGAGTGCTGAGAGGGCTGATTTTAATCAAATAATGAAACAGAATCTTATAGTCACCGGAGACGTTAAATATTCGGCAGTAACAACCACCAGGAAAGAAGGACTCCAGAGTAATTAATATTATTTGATATTAAGCATCGTCCCAAGGTTTACATTAAAGGGATAATTTATGTTAGGAGAACTGGAAACTGTGGTGATCCATTTGGGAAGCCTGGAACATTTCCCGTACCCGAGGCAAGCATGTCTGCGGAACATGTCTCCAGATACAACAACTGGAAGCACGGAGATGCAGTGGCTTCTGGCGAAACTGTGGAGCATCCACAAGTGGGAGATTATCGTGGATAGCAGAAGTACAGGTGCGATCACAGCACAGGTGAAGACTCCACGGGAACGACAGATATGGGTGACCACCAGAGGCAGCAAGATCTTTCCAGGTAGTGTCGGAATCTCCTGTGGCCATTCGCCTGAAAACAATGACATACAGCTTTGGATTATGTTGACGGGACGTCCTCTCAGATGAATGGACACATTGGTACAAACGGTATCGTTAACAATAATGGATGAGGTCCCAAAAGCAGCATATAGGGGGTTAAGAAGAATGTTCAAAAGCATGACCTCAAAGGTAGTGATCTCAGGACTATGACCAGTGCCAAGCGCTAGTCAGTGTAGGAACAGCAACAGGCATCGAATGAAGAGATGACGTGAGGTAATGTTTTGAGATTCCTAGGACAATGGGGCAAGCTCTGGGGAGGTGGGACCAGTACCAACTGGATGGGTTTCACCTGGGCAGGACCAGGACTGATTACCTATGGGGCGTATTTGTGAGAATGTTTGTGGATGGTTTAAGCTAAAGTTACATAGCATCGAAACAAAGAACGGGGAATCAAGGAGAGGGACAAAATCAAAAAAGTGGAAAAAGAAAAACAACAGGAAAAGAAACCACTGGCCAGAATCATACAGAACCACGGCGATAAAAATAGTAGGAACAGGATAGGTAACGTGAAAAAGACAAGTTTCCACATTCATAATAATGTGGATGAATTAATTGCGCAACTAGATGGGTATGATACAGTTGGGGTTATGGAGACAAGGCAGCTGGGTGGACAGGGATGGGAATTGAACATTCAGGGGTATCCATTCTTGAGGAAGGACCGACAAAGAGGGCAAATTGGCTGAGGTACTTATTTGGTTAAAGAGGAAATTAACACAATAATGAGCGTATTAGCTCCGATTTAGTGGAATTTGTATGGGTTGACCTGTGGACAACTAAGGGGCAAAACAAAACGTTTGTATATTGACCTCAAACTGGAGGGTTGATGTTGGAAATTTAATCAAACAGGAAATTAGAGATGCATTAGAAAAAGGAACATCTGCAATTACGGCTGATTTTAATGTGCATATTGAATGATCAAGTCAAATTAGCGATCATGGAGTGGAAGAGGAATTCCTGGATTATGTATGTGATGGTTTCCTTGACTAACATTCTGATTAACCTACGAGATAACAGGCCTTCATAGACTGGGTATTGTCTAATAAAAAACAGTAATTGGGAATTTAGTTGTTCAAGACCGTTTGGGGATGAATGACCATAACAAAATAGAATTTTTCATCGAGATGGAGAGGGATGTAGTTCATTTTGAGACGAGAACACTGAATCATAAGATTCTATGATGATATGAGGCATAAGTTGGTGATGATTGATTCAGAAACATTATTTAAAATGATGGTAATGATGGGCAATTGCAAACATTCAAATAATTCATGGATCAACTGGAACAATTGTTTATTCCTGTCTGGCAAAAAGGTAAAATGTGAAAAGTGGACAAACCATGGCTTACAAAGCAATTTAGAGACATCATTAGCTCCAAGGAAGAGACATACGAATTTACCATAAAGAGGACTAGGAACAGTTTAGAAGTCAACAAGGATAATCAAGGGATTCATTAAGAAGGGCGAAAATACAGTATGAGAATATGTTTGAAGTGCAAATTTTAAAAAAAGACTAAAAGTTTACATAGATACTTAAAGAGCCAAAATTGCTGAATAGAAATGTAATTTCCTGACTATCAGAAACGGGAATTTATAGTGTGGAGCAGGAAAACGACTGAGAAACTAAATATATACTTTGGATGTGCCTTCACAAAGTAGGTCACAAATAATATATCAGAAATGTTTGGGAATGCAGGGTTTAATGAGAAGAAGGATCTGAAGGAAATCAGTATTAGTTGAGAAATGGTATTGGGAAAATGGATGGGATTGAAGGCCAATAAATCCCCAGAGCCTAATACTCTAAATGCAAGAGTACTTTAGGAGGTGGGCCCAGATATAATGGATGTGCTGAAGTCAATTTCCAAGATCCATAAAATTTGTAATAGTTCCTGTATATTGTAGGGTAGCTATGTCACCCCACTATATAAAAGTTGGGTGGACAGAAATCAAGGGATTATTGGCCAGTTAGTGGGGAAAACGCGAGAGTCATTTTCAAATAATTTATAACAAGGTACTATAAATAGTGGTAGAATCAGGCAGAGACTACATGGATTTACGAAAGGGACACCTTGCTTGATATATCTGTTGAAATTCTTCGAGGATGTAACTAGTAGAGCTGGTGAAGAAGAGCCAGTGAATTTGTTTTTATTTGGACTTTGGAATGATTGTCAACGAAGTGCCACATAAGTGTGTAAAATTACAAGCACATGAGATTGCAGGTAATCGATTCACATGGATAGAATACGCATTGGCAGACAGGAAAAAAGC
The DNA here is from genome assembly GCF_964213995.1 of Mustelus asterias. Lineage (NCBI taxonomy): Eukaryota > Metazoa > Chordata > Chondrichthyes > Carcharhiniformes > Triakidae > Mustelus > Mustelus asterias. Next base: position 16,022,023 of record NC_135820.1, read on the forward strand.
AGTTGCAATAATTTGATCATTTTCTGAATGACAATGAGGTAATAATGGGCTCGCGCAAGGACTGGTGAGAGGACTCAAGCTAATAAAAATATATGTTAATGACTTAGATGAGGAAGCTAAACATAATGGCTGGAATTTTAGCGGCATGCCTGTACTGATTCCGGAGTTGGGCAAGGCTCAGAGAATGGTATTCTCCATTGGCCTCTGGCGAGATCATACAGACCTCAGGCAGATGATCCGGTAAAATTCTGCCCAATATCTCCAAATTTGCCAATGGCCCTACGCTGGGTGGGAGGGTGAGCGTCAAGAGGTTGCAGAGATGCTTCATTATGATTTGGACAAGCTGAGTGAGAGGGCAAATGAGTGGGCAGATGTAACATAATGTGGATAATTGTGAGGTTATCCACTTTAGTAGTAAGAATATGAAGGCAGGTTATTTTCTGAATAACAATAAATTAAGATAGGAGGATGTGCAACGAGACCTAGGAGTCCTCATACTCCATTCGCTGAAGATAAACAGGCAGGTGCAGCAGACGGTAAATAAAGGAAATGGTATGTTGGCCTTAATAGCGAGATGATTTGAATAGAGGAGCAGATACGTCCTGGTGCAACGATCTAGGACATTGGTGAGATCACAAAAGGACTATTATATGTAGTTTGGGTCTTGTTATCAGATAAAGGATGTTCTTACTGTAGATGGAGTGCAAAAAAAGGTGTGCCAGACTAATTCCTGAGAAGGCAGGACTGAAGGATACTGATTAAGTCAGTGAGGATTATGTTTTCTGGAGTTTAGAAAAATGAGAGGGAATTTCATTGAGACCTATATAATCAATTCAAGCAGGGCTAAAGAGTGTATAAGCAGCAGGATGTTCCTGGTGGTCAGGGGTGTCTAGAGTCAGGGGCTGCAGTCTGTGGATACAGGGTTGACCGTTTCGGGCAGAGCTGAGGAGAAATTCCTTCACACAGAGAATGGTCAGCCTGTGGAATTTGCAACCACAGAAAGCAATTGATGCGAAAATATGGTAAGTGTTCAAGACGCTCTTTTGGGGAAGGGATCAAAGTATATTGGGGAAGAAGGCGGCAGGCTATTTAGCTGGATGATCAGCCATGATCATAATGAATGGCAGAGCAAGCTCGAAAAGCCGAATGGCCTACTGCTTTTAGCATGATTAAGTGACCAGTGGACTGTTCCATAATTATCTGCTTTCTCGATGAGATCAAGGACAAAGTAACCCCGCTTGATTGCTACCCCTTCCACAAACCTTCGATCCCTCCACCACTGACAAACATTTTACCCAGGGCTGAAATGGTTGCCACAAGAGGTCACAGGTTTGGGATGCTGGGGTGTAAGTACAGAGGAGATGTTAAGGATAAGTTTTTCACTCAGAAGTTGGTGGATGCGTGGAATCGGCTGCCGGTAGTGGTGGTGGAGGCGGATTCGATAGGGTCTTTTAAGAGACTGTTGCATAAGTTCATGGAAGTTAGTCAGATAGAGGGTTATAGGTAAGCCTAGTAGGTTGGGACATGTTCGGTGCAGCGTGTGGGCCTAAGGGCCTGTTTGTGCTGTAGCCTTTCTATGTTCTACGTTCTAAACTGTGGCAGCAATGTGTACCACGTACCAAGATGCAGTCAAGGTACTCACCAAGGTTCCTTTGGCAGCATCGTCCAAACCCATGACCGCTTCCACCTCAAAAGACAAGGTGAACAGACATCTGGAACATCACCACCTGAGGGTTCACCTCCAAGTCACTCACCATCCTGACTTGGAAATCTATCACCATTCTCTCACTGTCCCTGGTTCGACATCCTGGAATGCTCACAGTCCCAGCAATGTGTGCATGGTTACACTTTGGGGACTGCAGCAGTTAAGAAGGCAGCTTCTGAAGGTCAATCTGGGGATGGGCACTAAATGTTGTCCAAACCAGTGAAGTACACAGCTCCAAGTTCAGTGCTAGATTGTTGGATTTTCATTTGTGCCGCTGTGCTCTAGTTTCAAGTTTGGCTGATTTATTCCTTGTATCTTCATTCCCTCAATATATGGTTTCAAAACTCAAAATGCATTCGGTGTTATCTTCTTCAAGCCACTGCCCCTTTTAATTACTCCACCTTGCTTCACCCCTTTTAAAAAAAATTCCACCCTTAAAGTTACAAAGCCAATGCTCAGACTGGACAGGGAAAACGTAAATTCAAACTTTTCTTGCTCCAATAATCACATTCAATATCCACTTGAATCGAATTCATGGTCCTTTTCTGAAAGACAAACAAGTTCCAAGTTGATAAGGTAAGACATTGCATTCCATCGTGGGCTTGATCGCAGTCGAATGGCAGAGAGTCTCCCGTGCCCGGCACGCACCACCACCCCCACCCTCGATTCACCCTCCCCGCTGTCATCAGAAGGATGAAACGTGACCGGCATTCTGGCAATTAAAGGAATGCCGCTGACGGTTGGGTGGGGGCGCGAGATCTGGCATGAGGCAAGCAAGTGCCTCTCCTGTCTCGGGAGCGGAGAGCAAGAACTTTGAAAAAGAGGCGCCAAAAGACATATCAGTAACTCATGGAGGAGAGGGAGGGGAACATGGAGGCTCAATGAGAAAGTTAAAGACAAGTTTCACCTTTATTCACAGTAGGGATTTGTATAGTCTTTTATGACATTTGAGGCTCAGTTGTAGTAGCATTCAATTTTCCTGAGATAAAATCATCTCAGGTGTGCGTGAATTATTTCAAGAACAAAATACTTGGTTTGGACAGCAGCGACCCTGTCTTTAGTCTGAACGTCGGTAGGCAGATTGAAATGGAAACAGAAAGAGCTAAGCTGATAAATTAGTCAACAATAAATTATTCCTCCACCATCTTACAACATTCAGGTATATGAACTTTCCAGGTTGTGTACACCACAAGAAAAAAAAAGCCAAACATTCGGCATTATTCCAGAGAGATATGATTAAAAATACTGAATTTTAGTAGAAAGGGATGAGAATCGGTTACTCTGCACAATTCTGCAGTCCATATTATCAACAGGTTATTGAGACACAGGAGAGAATGAAATAAAACACAAAGATAAAAAGAGAAATGCGAGTTTCTATGCTGCAATTCTCACAAATCTGACTGCAAATTTCCGTAAATACAATCCGCTTCAATTTGTCTTTGCATGTTCTGACCAAACAAATTGCAAATTATTCTTGTCTTATTTATTGAAGCAACTCTAGAATTAATGTAAACACATACTTGACTCCATTCTTCACTTCCTGCCTGATCTTACTTTGAGTCAAAGCGTAAATAAATGTGTTTGTACACGAACCGAGAAGCTTTAACATGCTTCCTGCATTCTCAGCAATATTTATTGGGTCAGCCCAGCTCGTAACAATGATTGAGTTTTCAATATTCTCATATATTGCCATGATCACTTCTGTCAACCATAGAAGGATAAAACTTCCGGACACACAGAAACGTAAAATCATTGATTTCTTTCGACTTTCCATCTCTGGGTCTTTATGTTTCTCTGCATTGCCTCGATAGTGGAGTTTCCTTCTGGCTTTACTCGACACTAAAACGTGCCTGACAGCCTGAACATTTAACAACAAGATCTGAAAAAAAGGCAGTAGTGGGGTAGCGATTTTCTCAAACCAGAAGAATGCCAGCCACCCGGGAAGAATAAAACACTCTTGTTTTTGAACACACCCAATAGGACCATAATATTCATAAGGTTCAGATGTGAAGTAATAGGGAATGTTATTACATAAACACAACATATACGCTGTTCTTATCACCATTCTCCCCGTTTTCACTGTGGAGTATATGATTTTAAAATTCTGGCAACAAATGGAAACAAAGCGATCAAAAGTGAAAGCGACTGTTAACCAGACAGAACAATCTAGGTTTAGAAATACCATCACATTCTGAAGTATGCAAGGGGCAGTGTGGGGCATGTAGAAGATGACCAGGAGATCGGCTGCTGCCATCGCTACGAGATAGCTGGTGATACATTTAGTGAGTCCACATCTTTTTCGGCAAAGAATGATAACCGTCACTAAGTTACCTTTAAAGAAACAAAAGTACTATACAAGTATGTGGTATACTGCTGAAACAAATAATAACAAACTGACAGTTCAAACAGAGTTTCGGTTCGGGTAAATTAGTGAAGACAACGACAGGTTAACGTGCAATGTGGTCCTGTGACAACCCACACCTTTCTAATGAAAGCAAATTACTGAGCATGCTGGAATCTGAAACCAAAAGAGAAAATGCTGGAAAATCTCAGCAGGTCTGTCAGCATCTGTTAGGAGAGAAAAGAGCTGACGTTTCCAGTGAGTCCAGATGATTCTTTGTCAAAGCTCATGGTTATTTTGGTGTCACTCCTTTCTACATTTCTCCTGTGTGAAAACCGAAGTGTATTGTACACCCGCCTTTGATTCCCCATCCCTACCATCAGCAACTAACAGTGACCACTTGCATAGTTCCCTGAAGTTAGTTAGTCTCGGTAGAACTGCACCCCAGCGTTCATCAGTGCATTCACGGAAATGAGGAGCAGAAAACTCGAGACAACGATTGTGGGCAGCAATTAAACTTCTGAATGAAAAGGTTCGGTCAACATTTATTTTTAAAAATTACACCGAAGTTACAGCAGTGTCTTAACTTCCACGAGCTCTTTCGTGCTATGCTTTGTGAATTCAAAGGGTCCTCTTAAAATAGAGCCGGATGTGCCTTTGTTTCATTGAAGTGTTAGTGCAAAATCGATTATCACGTTCTCCAATATGAAACTTCAGTAAGGATTAAAATGCCAGGCTAAGTATTCCTTTCCTGGACTAAGTCTGACAACCCATCCCATAATATCAGAAAATTTGTCACATGATGTTTAACAATCACTTCATTATTGAGAGTTAAATGATGGATACATGCACTTAACTGTTAGAAATATATAATGTATTCTCTATCTGATAAAGAAACAGACGTATTCCATCAGATCCGCATCACTCCCACACCTATTTCATTTAGAATGTTGTCATAATTCTGGTGATTCATTGATATTAAGACAAACAATTGCAATTATTGAGGCTGCCTATTGCATTCAGTGTCAAAATTCTGACCCCCTTCTGTTGCAGGACACGTTACACTTCGAAGCAGTTTTGAGATTTGCTTATTTGAGAAAAGCAATCTCGAACTCCATATTCCGCATAGTTTTCCTTGCGGTGGCTGGAGGTAGTTACCGGGAAGACAGCAATATCGCATTCTGCAAACTCTGAATTACAATCTGTGTCAATGAATTGTGGAAGAAATGTTAATGGCAATAGTATGCAATACATTCTGCTAAATGAAGTTCACTGCAGCAAAAATAACAAGTAACATGAAAAAAAACGCATCTTTATCAGATTCATACCCACCATGGCAATAATCTTAAACATCGATTGGGACAAAATAACAGCATTATAATGTCGTACCAAGAATTCTCACGGGCGCAATGATGCAATCGAAAACAAATTGAGTTTTGAAAATTATCAATATCCTGTCAAAGGCTGACATTGTTACCTACGAAATTCAGTGTCTAGTGCCTGTTTGAAATAGATCTTACAAGTCAAACATATCGCGCCGTGTGCTCCAAACCAGGTGACCTTTACACTTCGTGGAATCGTTTTTGTTTTGATGAAGAAATGCCCAAGATAATTATTGTTTGCCGTCATGTTAACATTGGTTACAAAAACTGCCAGACTCTGTGATAATTCATCGAATTTCTTTCCTGAGATTAATGCAGTCCATAATAAACAGGGTATTCTTAAAAATTTCAGTATGTCTTTCTTCCCCGTTCTGTAATGCATTTGAACGGTCTGAAAGGATATTTTATATTGAAACCTGGAAAACAGCCAAAAAGAAGCAGCTGGTAACTTCTGGTATTGATTAGCATCGAGCACATTCGTGAAATGTTTCAAGTGACTCATTAAACCGATTTAAGCACCTCAAAACAGATCATTAGAATGAAAGATAGATTTTAGGAGACAACTGTTCGCTGTTTGGTACTCGTTTTTAGTAAGACAAGAACACCTCATTGCAGATGAATGGAGAATGTTTCCCTTGGATAGGTGGTCCAAAATCAGGGGACACAGTCTGAAAATGATGTGCAGACCATTTAAGACTAGGATAAGGATGTATTAATCTCGTAAAGGGTGGTTAATATTTGGAATTTTCTGTCCCAGATGGCTGTCGATACTCAGTGATTGAACCGTTTTAAGGCTGTGATCGATAGGTTTCAATGGATACATGGATCGTGCAGGAAAATATTGTTGAAATGGAAGGTGCTCCATGAGTTCAGCGAACGTCGGAGCAGCCGTCAAGGGCTGAATGTCCTACTCATAGCATCATAGAATCCCTACAGTGCAGAAGGAGGCCTTTCGGCCCATCGCGTCTCCAACGACCACAATCCCACCCTATTCCCGTAATCACCGATATTTAATTTGCTAAGCCCCTGACACTAGGGTCAAATTAACTTGGACAATCAACCTCACCCGCACATATTTTGACTGTGGGAGGACCCCGGAGCACCCTGAGGAAACACACGCAGACATGGAGAGAATGTGAAAACGCCTCACAAAGAGTGACCCGAGGCCGGAATTGAACCCGGTTCCTGGCGCTGAGAGGCAGCAGTGCCAACGTGCCGCCTAGATTTCCAATCGTTTCGTGACCAGTGCAAAAGCTGTGCAAATATCTGTTGTAAACTCAGTTCTGGGGAACATTGAAATACACACCTTGGTGGACGATCTCCCAGGAAGCATAGATATTGTCGGTTTTTAAAACCATAAAATAATCAAATTTTATCATAAAACAAGCGAAATAAAGAGAACAAACTTCAAATGTTGGGGATTTCAGGTAACTCTCAAAAAATAGTACTAAGTACACTTATCGATCTCCCATGGAATCAACGATGTGAGCATTGCAGCTGTCTGTGCTGAGGTGTGGTATTCCACACTCTTGACACAAAGCAGGTCAGCTTTGACGTTGTCAAGGCCAACAAAGGCTGAAAGTAATCGAGTTAACGTGACAGGCGTTAATAGACATATTTTCTGCATGTACTTCCTCTTCTGGGACGTTCTGTTATCGGATTCTCTGAACTCGAGTACGCTGGGCGTCTCTCTTTCTCAGGATTCCCGGAGCTGTGATAAACTTAAAGTCTCTCTGCTCCTGGGTTCCTGAATCTGGGGTACGCTGGGGGTGTCTTAGCTCCGGAGCTGGGATACAATGGGTTTTTTTTCTGCTCCCTGATTCGTGGAACTGCGAAAGAATGGGCGTCTCTCTTCTTCGATTCCCGATGCTGGGAAAAAAACTGCATCTCTCTCTTCTCCTGGAATCTCGGGGCTTTAATACACTGCGTCTCTCTCTCCTCCTACATTCCCGGTCCTGGGATAATCTGCGCGTTTCACTGCACCTATGTTCTCGGAGCTGGAATATAATGCTCTTCTCTCTGCTTTCAGATTCCCGGAGCTTGAATTCACTGAATATCTCCCTTCTGCGGGATTCCTGGAGCTGGAGACTACGCGGACTTTATCTCTTCCCGGAGTCCCGGATCTCGGTTACATTAGGCGTCTCTATGTTACAGGATTCTTGGAGACGGGATGCTCTGGGTCACTCTCTACAATCGCATTCCCGGAGCTGGGATATAATTGGCATCTCTCTGCTGCCGCATTCCTGGAGTTGGGATGCATCGGGCGTCTTTATGACGGGATTCCCAGAGCTGGGATACACTCGGTGTCTCTCTGTTCCTGCAGTCTAGGAGCTAGGATACAGTGGAAGTCTCTCGGATCCCCCATTCCGGGAACTGGGATATACTGGACATCTTTCTGGTTCTGCGTCTGTGGAGCAGGGATACACTGGACATCTCTCTGCTCCTGGATTCCATGTGCTAAGATACTCAATGGGTCTCTCTATTCTATGCTTTTGCAATTTGTGTATTCTGGGCATCTCTCTGCTCCATGATTCCCGGACTCGGTGTGCACTCGGAACCTCCCACCTCCAGGCTTCCTGGAGCTGGAGTGCATTCCGGAAATGTCAGCTGCAGATTTCTCGGAGTTTGAATTCATTCGGGATCTACCTTCTCCAGCATTTCTGGAACTAGTGCACATTGGCGTCTCTGAACTCCAAAAACTGCGCGCAACAGTGCTACACTGGGAGTCCGTATCCTCTTGCATTCCCGGAGTTTGAGAGCGCTCTTGGCCTGTACGTTCCTACATTTCGGATGCTGGTGCACACTGAACGTCTCTCAGTTCCCGGACTCCCTAATTTGGGATATGCTGGCTCCTTCAACATGTCCAAATGTTAGATCTTGTGTTTCTTCTCCTCTAGCTAATTACGGTTTTACTGCCACTTCTGCAGTTAATGTCCTTCTCACTTCCTCCTCCAATGGTTGCCAATGTGTTTACTCCTGGTTGTTGGGCCTCTCCTCTTGTCACTGACTTGGAGGGGATGCGCCGGGGGCGGGTGGGATGGGGGAGGGGTGGGGGGGGGGGGGGCGGGGAGAGGGTGCGGGGTGGGTGGTTCTGCTTGCTCCCTTCTTGGCCCCTTTCTTTGAACTTCCTCACAAACTGCCCCTCACCCCGGTGTCCCTTTGCTGGTTCCTCCGTGTTTTGGTCTGATGCGTCAGGAAATCCTGGGACACTGCTGATGCCTGTCGGATAGCAATTACTCCCATTTCCTTGTTCTTCTTATTGTGCGCTACTGTGTCCAGTTCTGCTCAATACAGGTCCCGCTGGGTCGAGGGCTTCAGGTCACCTTCATGGGGTAAGTAAACTCACAGTTCTATCTGTTCTCCTCAATTCTGACTGCCTGTGAACACAAGAGACAGCCTTCTGGGCAGGTCTCCCTCGATCTTCCTGACTGAAAAGAAACTGGAAGGATTGTGGTTTTTGTCTCCTCTGCTAGCTCAGGATGTGTTTTGTTACCAACGCACTGTCAGCTGGCATCAGACACTGTCTCCTTCGATCTCAAGCACTCCGTTAGAAAAATCCTCTTGTTCATTCACACTATGTTACTGCTTAACAATCTCCTGGCCCCTTTAGATGTTGAATATCCCTACGTCACTGTTGTTCTTTCGTTAAATATTATCAGTTTTTATTGCCAAACTGTTTCACTTCTCTCTTCTCTTCAATAAACCTCAGCGGGAACTTGTTTAGCAATTCCTCCAGCCTGTCCATGTCCCCTTGACGTTTAATACACCCAACAGTCCACAAGGTTTTCCATCCGTTAATTTTGAAATTTTGCAGCATCCGTCCAACCCTAGATGTTGAAAATACATCAGAAGAAACAGGAATCCGAACTTTCATCACGGGTGCAACTCAATTATAATCCTTTCTCCATGGGCAGTCATGCTGACCGCTTCAAATATTATGTCCAAATGTGCAATACCATTTTCCAACTGATGATCAAAACACTAAACGAGAACTGCTTTCTGTGTAAGTTCGGCACAATTTGGTAGAAATAGATAAGGCGTTGATTATGAAGAATGCATATCGTTAACTAGATTGTGATTTTTTCATCAGCTACTCGAGCATTGAGCCAACATAGTTGGTAACGCACCTTGATCAACTGACGAAAAAAGTCGCAACAGTGCAGGGAGCCAATCAACAGCCTTGCTTTCTAGAATATGGCAATGAATATCTCTCAGTTGGCATGGTCACAGCACATGAAATTTACAAATCAGAGTTGTTATGGACAGTGACTTGGCACTATTTCTATATAATGTACTTGCTACATGATAGTTGACACAATAGAGCTGTACGAAAATATGATTTAGATAATGTAGACTGGTGTTAACTCTTCCCAGCAACTAATAATACAGGGCCTGCAGGAGACAGATTAAAGATTCTGAGCAAAACATACAGGGACAATGTGATGCAGAACGTTTTTGTAACACAATAAGGGTAATGACCTGGAAGTTGCCAATTTGTGTCGTGGAAGTAGAAACAATCAATTGCTTATCAAGTAAAATTTCGTTCAGTAATTTAATTTCGTTCAGTATTCCAGTGTCCATTACATTCTGTAGTCGAGAATTCCACACATTGACTATCCTTTGAGTGAATTAATTCCTCTTCACTTAGGTGCAAAATCTGCCACCCCTTAGCCGAAAAAACATGGCCTCTCGAATGCTTAACAAGGGAAACATCAACCCTACCCCTACCCTGTCAATACTCTCTCGCACCACATGTGACTCAATTAGATCTCCACCCACTCTTCTGTAATCCAGCGAATATAGACATAAACTGCCAAGTCTCTCCAAAACTTTATTCTCTAGTCAATCCAGTGAACCGTCTATGAACTGTCTCTCATGAATTTGCGTCCTTCCACAAGTAAAGGGGAAAACAGCTACACAAAGTACTCCAGATGCGTTCCCAACAATGTTCGATATATTTGAAGCAGCAGTTCCCGATTTTTATATTATAGTCCATTAGTAATGAATGCCAAAATTCACTTCTGTAATTCGTGCAAAGGGACAGCCGCATCGTTCAGCAAGAAGCATTTTCAAGTTTCCCTTCATTGATATAATGTTGTATTTTTATTTCTTAGACCAAATTGTCTAATTTCACGGTAGATTTCAGGCTGCAAATGTGGGCCACTCACCCGAACCAAGCCATATGTAAATTTCGCATTTCCTCATTGCAACTTTCTTCGCCACCTAATTTAGTCTCATTCTCAAAATTGGTTCCCGTGCATTCGATCAATCTTTAATATTGATTTTAAATAGTTGGGTTAGAGGACCAAAATCTGTGGCCGACCACTAGTTATAGCTAGCAAACCAGAAAAAAAAGTGAAATTGATCTGCACTTCTTGTTTTCTGAATTTCTCACAACACGTGTGATCTTTTGTTGTGCATTAATCTTTCGTGCCGCAGTTTATCAAAATGCCTTCTGGGAGTACAGATGCACTACATGTACCCCATAATCCATGTTGGTGTTATATCTATGAAGAACTATAGCAAATGAGCCAAACATATTTATCTTTTATTTAACAACCTTGACTCTGATGGATTGCGTTTTGACTTTCTAAATGTCCAGTTACTACTTACTTTATTATTTCAGCCAATGCATTGCTGTTGAAAACAACGCGCTGTGTAAAGGAAAGTTACTCAGCTCCTCCCTGCTTCTTTGTAAACCAATTTAACATTGTGTCTGCTGATTATCGACAGAGTTCCAGTGGAACCAGTTGGTCCAGTCATTTAAGGGGCAGAAGGAAGCCATTTAGCTCGGTGATCCTGGCTCTCAGGGGAGAAATCCTGTTACTTCATATCACTATATCCTGGAAAGTTCATTTAGGTCATAAATCCGTCCAATTTATTTGAGAAATCATTAATGTTTTTTCCCGAATTCCACCACAAACTTTGGCAGTGAATTCCAGGTTATAATCTTGACTGTGTTTCAAAAATGTTCCTCCTCAGATTGTCCCTGCACATCTTGCTCAAAAATCTTCTATCGGTCTCCCACGGTCCTTAAAGCCATAGAATCTCTCCTGTGCAGAAATAGGTCATTCGGCCCATCGCGTCGGCAGCCACAATAATCCTACTGCACGTGTTTACCCGGTTAATTCCCCTGATACTCAGCAGCAATTTATAATAGCCAATCATCCTAACTCACACCTCTAAGGATCGTGGGAGGAAATCCACATAGACACGGGGAGGATGTTCAAACTCCACAAAGACAGTCACCAGAGGCCAGAATTGAACCCAGGTCACTCGCACTGTGAGGCACCGGGGCTAACTACTATGCCACCTACTTTATACCGGAAGGGTTTATTCCTGTTAATACTTTCTGAATCATAACCTCGTGCAGCTATATCGTTTTAGCTATCAACTATCAGAAACGTGATATATAAACAGTGTTAATTGACTGTCATGCCTACTCCGATTTGAAACATTCATATGCTGTGACCAGGGGAGAGATTAACAGCCCAGGATGCAAGGCCATTGATAGGCTCACTGCAGTGTGGCTATGTTTCTCATCAGCTGATCAAATAGTGTTACGAACCACGTAGGTTTCAATGACCTAATTTCAATCAAGCAATGACTGAAAACTAGCTGCCACATAGAAAATAGAGGGTTGGAATAAATGAGTCAGTTTCACAGTGGAAAGATGCAACGATTGTTGGAAGGGTCATTTCTTGGCCCACAATCCCACAATTGTTCACTATTTGCACTAATGATCTGGAGGGAGGAACATAATTTCTGGTTTCCACATTTGCTGATGACAAGAGGATGGGTGGAAGGACATGTTGTGATGACAACATTCAGCAAAGAGATATAGATAGATTGGTTGACTGAGCGAAAACATGGCAAACGAGTTTAATGTTGGGAAGTGTCAGGTCGTGCACTTAAGTAAGAGGAATCAAAAGTCAGATAATTTTTTTAATGGATAGCGACTGCAGGTGAATGCAGTGAAGAGTGATTTAAGTGTTCTTATGCATGATTCACAAAAGGCAAGCAGGCAGATCCAACAAATAGTTAAGAAGGCAAAGGACATTTTGGCTTTTTGTTGCAAAGGGGTTGGAGTAAAAGAAAATAAGGATATTTGCAATTATACAGGTTGTTGGTGGGGCCTCACCTCGAATTTTGCGTACATATTTAGTAACCTTACCTATAAACATATATGGTAACTTTGAAGGCAGTCAGGAGATTCACCACTCTCGATGGTTCCTGGCATGAGACGGTTGCCAGATAAAAAGAGCCTAAATAGTATGTGTTTGCATTCCCTGGAGATTAGAAGAATGAGGAGTTACCTTACTCAAAAATATATGATTCTGATGGGGCTTGACAGTGCAGATGGTGAGGTGTTTTCACTACTGGGAGAGTCTGGAACAAGGGGACATAGCTACAAGATGAATGATCTGTCATTTAAAACTGTGGTGCAGAGAAAGTTCTTCTCACAGATGATCGTGAATCTCTGGAATTCCCTGCCAAAAGGGTGGTGGAGGCCGGAACATTAGCAATATTCAAATTGGAGGTGGATGCATGTTTGATGGATTGAGGAACAGAGGGCTCGATGAAATCGCACAGATCGCATAGGTCATTTTTGATCGTATTGAATGGCCAGGCAGGCTTGACGGGCCTAAGGGCCTACTCCTGCTTACATTCTTGCGTTGTGTGTATTCTTGTGTGTTTTCGCTGCTTAAAAAGACAATGTAGTGAAAGATTCTCATTCTTCATAGTCAAAGTCTTGTCCTTTTCTTCAAGTAGTAGCAATCTGCCACATAAAGTAGTTTTTAAAATTATTTGGTTATTAGCTGGCCAATGATATTAAACATCCGGACAGGACATTGAATGCGGTCAATATTACTCCTCGAAGATGAAGATTTAAAATCGAGTTCCACCAGTGGTGGAAGTTGGGTTCCAGATACTTCTGATGTATTTTCATCGACTGGGTTTGGACAAAACTAAAAGAAAATAGCGGATGAAAGAAAGCTCGGGGATACAGTGGACAGTTGGTTGTGTTAACCTTCAAGGAGATATGGACAAGCAGGAAGATTGAGAAAACTAGCGTCCAGTGAGAACTGATCAAGAGAGAAATGAAGTGAATGACTTTGGCAAGAAGAGCTGACAATATTAAATAAAGGAACAATAGGGACTGGAGGATATTCAACAATAGGAGGGTTCAGGAGATATTAGAGCAGCAATAGATTCTGAAAGGGAATAAGAAAGGATTTTTCAAACTGAGCGTCTGAGACGATGTATGATGCGAACTGGCAGTGCATGGGTAACCAAAGATATCCTCAGCTGGCGGAGGCTGGGGGAGGCGGGGGAGGGGGGGGGGGCGGTGGATAGGCTGCTCATTCCTTCCAGCTCTTCCTTCAGGGGAATCTCTGGAATCCTTCCCAGAGCTTTGAATCTGTTCCACACAGCCCGTCAGAACTAAGGAGAACATACAGATAGGACTGTAAATGTGGTTACCCCACGAAAGATCCGGAAACCCTATTCTCAGCGGGACCTGTACTGAGCGGAATCGCACAAAGAAGAGCACAGGGATGGATGATAAGAAAGACAAGGAAACAGGGATGACAGCGAGCTTAAATGTGTCAGGAATGTTCCTGGAGCTTTCTACATCTCTGCAGCCCAAATGAATGAAGATAGAACCAGCATTGGGCAATCGATTGACTGGAGCTGGTGAAAAATGTCAAAGCAACGAAGGGACAAAGGATGGAGTAAGCTAATCCTGAAAAAAACAATGACAGGTGGATCAGCCCAACTGACATGGTGACAGCGGCTGTTTCTTTATTTATGAGGATGGACAAAGGCAGTGCGGGAAGAAGTTGAGGCAAATTCCTCTGGAGCTAGTGGAGAAGAAACACATGCTCCAAAATTTGAAATCTTGCATCAGCCAGCATATCATAACTCTGGACATCCTGGAGGAGATACCCAGTATATCCCAGCTCCAAGAATCCGGGAACATAGAGATGCCCAATGTATCTCAGCTCTGTGAATCTGGAGCAGAGAGGCGCCCAGTGCATCCAGCTCCAGACATCCTGACACAGAGACGCTCATTTTTTCCCAGTTCCTGGAATCCCGGAACAGAGAGCCAGTCAGCGAATTCCTGCTCCGGGATGATATACTTCCTGGAGAAGAGAAGTAATGGAAAGGATGCTCCAACTGCAATAGCCGAAACTCGCTTTTTAATCGACCCCATCCATCCGCAGTTCCCCTCCCAACCTCAACCCTCACAATGCTATCCAGCGGGAAAACATTGCAATCATGGAGCACATATCCGAGTGTCTTTAACAATGGGATTGTCTTTAACAATTGGAGTGGTAAATAATTATGAAATACTACAATCACGACAGTGCAGAAGGAGAACATTTGGGCAATCACATCAGCTGTGGCTCCCCCTAAGAGCATCTTACCCAGGGCAAGGCCTGCTCTGTGTCCGTAATATCACACATTTAACATGGCCAATCCACATCGCCTGCGCATCATTTGTATCTGGGAGGTAACACGGGCACCGAGATGGAACCCATGCAGACATGGAAATAACGTGCAAATTCCACACAAACAGTCAGCCATGGTTGGAATTGAACCCGGGTCACTAGTACTGTGAGACAACCGTGCAAACTATTGTGTCGACATGCCGCCAATGAGTCTAAGTGATGTCGCCTTTAATCGATTGCTTTCGGCCTTGGTTTTTCCTGCCAAGGTCAAAGCTGACCTGCTTCCTCTCGGGAGTGTGTAATATCACAACTTAGCATACCGTATAAACAAATAAGTAATAATCACATTGGTGATTGCAGTCGACATCAAGTTACATTTTGCTTTTCAAATTTATCTCAATTTCCAATATTTGTCATTTGTTCTCTTCATCTATATGGTAAGAACATACGAACAGGAGCAGACCATTCGGCTGATCAGGCCTGTTCCACCATTCAGTGAGATGCTAACTACATTGATTCACACCAAGTGCCTTCCTTTGACCCTAGTCCCTTAATATATTGGCTAACAAAGACATACATCTCAGATTTAAAAATGGAAACTGATCTAACATCAATTGCCATTTTCAGAAGAGAGTCTCGAAACTCTACCACCATTTGTGTGCTCAGGTGTTTGCTATCTTTTTTTTACTATCACGCTGTGTTGTTCCATCTTCTCCAAGCAATGAAATAATTTGTCAACATCTACCCTGACTGTTCCTATTAGTTTCTTGAAGACTCCGATCAAATCACTCCACAACCTTCTCAATTCTCTAGAACATAGGTCTAATTTGTATAATGGCTCCTCATAATTAATGCCCTGAACTCCACGTTTCTTTCTTGCATAACGTTGCTGCACTCTCTCAACAGCCAATATGCGTTTCTTAACGTGTGATGCCAGATCTGCTCACAGTACTCCGAGTAAGATCGAACCAGTGTTTTGTAAAGTTGCAGTATAACTGTTGCGTCTTTATACTCTTGTCTTCTAGACACAACAGACAGCATTCCATTCGCCTTCTTGATTATTTTCTGTACCCATTCGTGGCATTTTGAAGATCTATGCATCTGAACCACCAAGTCTCTTGGTGCACATACTCTATTTAACTTCATTCCATTTTGAAAGAATATTGATCATCCATTTTCGGTCCAAAATGAATAGCCTCACATTCGGTTAAATTAAAGCCCATCTGCCACACTTGCGCCCATTCATATCGTCTATCAATATCCCGTTGCAGTGTCCTGCTCTCGTCTAAACTTTCCACCGTGCTGCTTAAATATTTGTTATCGGTAAATTAAGATACATGCCTTTTTATGCCATTATCAAAACCATTAAAAAATAACGTGAATTAATTAGGATCTGATTTGAAATTGTGTCAGGAAAGGCCATGATCTATAAACCAACTCATAATCTTCAACAAGCTCTATTGCTTGTCTTGCTCTTTTAAAACCTTGTTCCCCCACATGAGTTCTTATCATTGCAGGTAATGAAACTATACATTCTATGCTTCTCTAAATAACGCATAGGTATCTTCAATTTTGAATGCTCTCAATGACCTATCAACATTATTTTGTTCAAACCTTACACATTCGATATAAGTCTGTCGAAAATGGTTCCTTATGTTAAAAAAAAGTCTGTACATCACCAATACCCATTCATAAGCACTCAATATGGCTTTCCTGACTGTACCATACTCCCCAGGCATTTCGGCTAACCAAGATACATTGAATTCACGAGACCTACCTACAGCTCTACTTTATAAGAGCAACGTGCACATGTATTGCGACCATTTCATTTCTCTGGCTATTACTTCAAAGGAGTTTTAAAAAAAATGTCTCGTCGTCCTTTTCGTCAGGTTTTGGAGCTGGGTGCACAAATGAAAAATAAATCTCCTCCATTTGGCTCATGTCAAGAACTTCTTCCTACATCACCCGGCTCCGGTGTGCCTCTTGTATCTCCTTGCGTTTTAAGATGGAAATATCTCGTTATCCTTTTCTCGTTCTGCCGCTGCAAACTTCTGAAATTCTAATTCCCTTGAAAAAACTCTCCTTTTTTTATTTCCTCTCCTGGCCTCTCGTCCTTTTCGCATTTTCCACTGCATAACATCTTTAAGATTGTATTTTCATTTCGATTCTTTGCCATCTTATTTTTTCTTTTTCGGGCATTTCCAATGTCTTCAATTCGAGCTATCGTTGAATTTTAGCTAATTCAATATACTCACTTCGAAATACTTGATCTCTCTGAAACCGTTTGCACATTTATATGTGTTGATATTCCTTGAATCACCAGTTTATTTTTATCCACTGCAGGTATTCTTAATGGTAGCATATTAAGTAATTCCAGCAATTTATATTTAGGTACACTGTTTTCGCCTTCCAAGGTTATAATGTCTTCTCCCAAAGATATCTTGGCCTGGTCGCCAACCATTTTTTAGTCACATTATCTTACGTTATGCACCTCCCAACTTAGTTCCATGCTTCCCTCATGCTCGTTACGTTTAAAAAGTCACAAGTACCCCGTACCAAAGGAATTCTTTTTAAAATATCCCCTCCCCCGCTAAAGATGCATACATGGTTGTCCCAAACCCCAAATAATAACTTGGGACACCAGTTCATTGGTGTGTTTATATATTATTATCATGTGAGGAACGATAGACAAGCAAGTAAGGAAAGGTCCAATTGTTGTGTGAACAATGAATAAAGACTCTTTACTAAATTAAAATAGAAACTCACAGATGACAAGAAAGATTCAAATACACTATTAAACCTAAGTCCATTGGTGACTATACACACATAATCTTGCATCCCTTGGACCAGAACTCCTTACATTTGCAGTACTCTGAGACAGTTCTATTTTCCCCAAACAACATTCAAAATGAGGTAATTCTATGAATTAATTCCAGCAAATAATTACCACACCCATGTTAAGATGGCCACGTTTGTGGAAGAAAGAGTCCTTAGGATCAGTTAAGATGGAAAATGCT
The DNA here is from genome assembly GCF_964213995.1 of Mustelus asterias. Taxonomy (NCBI): domain Eukaryota; kingdom Metazoa; phylum Chordata; class Chondrichthyes; order Carcharhiniformes; family Triakidae; genus Mustelus; species Mustelus asterias. Next base: position 16,039,923 of record NC_135820.1, read on the forward strand.
TCCGTCTCCTTGAAGACTATATTTGCCTCTGCTGTGGTTCTCATTACTCCTTCATTAATATTCTACACTTGTAACATTTCTTTCCATTTGGAGTTCTCAACCCAGTGGAATCGGCTTATGGCAGATATGTGTCAATTTCCTTTTGTATCCAATTTGAAGTCACCCCTCCTCTCGCCCCACTGTTTTCTTCAGTCTCGTTTGCCAATATTTGTTTTTCAACTCAGATTGACTTCCATCTCATTTTTTCACCATGCGTCTGCCTCTAATTAACTTGCTGGTTTGTTTTATTTTATGTGTCGTTTGATTTTTAAACAAATCTTAATTTTACTCATTTCCAAGCAGTATTTGATTTTGTAAAAGATCTTCAGCTGAAGTTCCGGAGCCCAATAGTTTTGGTTGTGATTCCTATGAGGAGTTCAAATATCTGTTCTTACGTCAGTTTGTTAGTACGTTTAATTTGTGGTCGGCATTTTCGGCATCTGGCCGGCAGGTGAACATGTCCCTAATTCTGAAACTAGGTAAAGAAAGCCAGAGCAATAGTCGCCCGATAGGAATATGTCTTTGTTGAGTGTTGTTTGAAATTGTTCGCGAGTTACTGTCGATGCACCTGGAAAGAATTCTTCCTATGACAGGTAAAGATGATCAATTCGTTACACTAAGGGTAGACATTCCTGGAGCAGTGTCGGCAGATTTTTGAATGTCATCCAAGTGTTCCAAAATCTAACAATTTCTTTAGATTCTGAAAATGTACTTAATAGGGTGGAATGCAATTATTTGTTTCCTGCATTCTGCAGCTTTGGAATGGTAGGGAATTTTGTGAAATGGATTCAGATACGGTTTAGGAAATCGACGGTGATCATGCTCACAAAGGGCTGGATGTCTGTAAACTTTGTTTATCAGCAGAGAGCTCGGCATTGTTGCAGCTCACCCCTACGTTTTTGGGCCTTAATTATTGAGTCACTAGCTGAGGCTATTACATCTGATCCTCAGTTGTATGTGTTGTCATCTGGAAATGCTGTGCTGCTCCCCTTGAGCCAATTGTCCCTGTCCGAGCAGGTATTGATGCGACAGCGAGATACAGTTCTTTCTCGTTTACAAGTTTGATTTAATAAACTGAGAGGGTCTGCCTTGGATTACGTTGAGGGGCAGACCCCCACTATTTTCCCGCCTCCCGTTTAGGTGGTTCTGATCGGGGTTTATTGAACTGGGTATTTATATCACCACCGATTTTAGGCAATTTCATGAAGCTAATTTTTCTTTTTCTTTGGCAAAATAAAATAAGGTGCCATCTGCATCATTGGCCATCCTTACCGATTTTTTTGGCGAGGTGAATCTGCTTGATTAAAATGAAGGTGCTTTCCAGGCATTGTATCTCCCGCAATACTCGCTATTGTATTGCTGGTTCGTGACCCAAACGCAACTTACGGGTCATTTTGTTCCTTTGTCTGGAATAAGAAGAAATCCCTGTTTATGTTGGCTAAATTGCAGTTGTCCGGTTCCAATGGAGGGCGAGGGTTACTCAATATTTAAATGTATCAGCTTGCTTCCCAACTTCGATTTATATTAGTAAGACAAAGAAAACCCTGTTTTAATTAGTTGGATATGGATATTGATGTTTCCTCGCATATATTGCCGTCGCGAACTTTTCCTTGGGATCCGAGGACGATGCTGGGTAAATGCGTTTGCCCCATTCTTAAGTGGTTCAGGAGTTGGAGGGGAGGTCTCGTCGGACTTCTGATTTTTCTCCTATCCAGGGTAGTCCAGATTTCGGCCAAATCGTAGGGACTGCGGTTTCGAGAACTGAAGGCCAGAGAGGCCTTTCTAAATTTGGAGACTTTATTATCCTTTGAGCAGTTATGTCAAGTGTCCTGCAGTCTGAAACATATACTTGTCAGATATCCTCAGCTTAACCATTCATTCTTCATAAGACATGTTTTCATCCTGATGTTAATATTTCCCTGGTGGAGATAATCTTTGTGTCGAAATAACTCAGTCAATTAATTGACACATTTTACGACACCTTATATGGTGAGTATTCCGAGATTACATTGGATATGCTTGGAAGAGAGAACTTGCAGTTAATATTGATGGAGTAACATGGTTGAGATATGGGAATGTGCTAATATAAGATCAATTTGTAATAAATGCAAGTAAACCCATCTTACAATATTGCGCCATCTGCACATCACTGCAATCTTGAGACAAATGTTTGACCCCCATATATCCACATTATGTCAGAATTGCAAGGTTGATGTGCGCGATCATTTTCACTGTTGTTGATCCTGTGTCAGAATCCGATCATATATGTTTAATGCTCTTTAGGACCTGAAGGGCATCTTTGATGAGGCTTTATATTTCTATCCTTTGCATCTGAAGACGGGACTTGGTTAATAAACTTTATCACACTTAAGCATTAAGACCCGAACTCTGTGATTTTGTTAGAAACACTGCAGAGTTCGGTGTTTTTCATGTCTGTACCAGATAAGAGACACAGACATCTCGTCCAATTGTGCTCAGGAATGTGGCTAACTGAGCTAGCAAAGATACTCCATTTTTTTGTACCTTTGTTTAACATGAGTTGACATGTATGCCTTCTGTGATCGTATAACCATAGATTCATATATATATATATTCATCATATGTTATTCATCTTATACTGATATAAAGTATTATACAAACTTGCATGTACATCAGTTAACCTGTTTGTGCAAAACCTGTGATGTTGTTTCAAGGCTATAAATGACGAATGATTGTGGCCTTGGAGATTGAACAAACTACGCAGAGGAAGATACTGCTGATGCAACAAGAATCTCACCATCCACAATGACAGGGCAGCGTCGTTAGCGGGCAGCAGAGTGAGCAGGGGGCACAGTGAGAGCTGAAGGGCTTTGGCTCAAAACGGGCTTCGGGGAGTACAGGCAGAGGCGAGAGTAGTTTTTTTTTTCAGAAAGTTATTCCTGTATTTCCGAAGAGTAAAAAAAAATATGCCAGGCAAGATGTTGGAATGCTACTCTTGCAGGATTTGGGAGATCAGGGAGACCTCCGGTATCCCTGACGACAGCACCTGCAAAAGATGCATTCAGCTGCAGCTGCTAGCAAAGCGTGTTAGGGAACTGGAGAAGGAGCTTGTTGACCTCCATCTAATTCGGGAGAATGAGAAGTATATAGACAGTAGCTTTAGGGAGATAGTTACACCTAAGCAGCAGAGCACAGGAAATTGGGTTACTGTAAGGAGAGGAAATGGCAGTGTGAAAGGACAGGCAGAGCAGGGTTCCCCTGTGGCCATACCCCTCCACAACAGGTATACTGAATTGGATACTATTGTGGAAGATGCTTTACCTGGGACAAGCTGCAACAGCCGGATCTCTGATACTGAGTCTGGTTCTACAGCGCAAAAGGGTGGGATGAAGAAGAGGAGAGCAGTAGTGATAGGGGACGCAATGGTCAGAGGTACAGACCGGAGGTTCTGTGGTCGGGACAGAGACTCCCGCATGGTTTGTTGCCTCGCAGGTGCCAAGATCAGCGATGTCTCTGATCGCGTGCACAGCGTTCTAAAGTGGGAAGGTGATCAGCCAGATGTCGTGGTACACGTCGGTACCAATGACGTGGGAAGGAAGAGTGAGGAGGTCCTAAAGAGTGAGTACAAAGAGCTTGGAAGGAAGTTAAAAATCAGGACCCCGAGGGTAGTAATCTCAGGATTGCTACCTGAGCCACATGCCAGGAAGGGCAGGAGTAGGATGCTTGAGCGGATAAACACGTGGCTGAGGAACTGGTGCAGGGGGCAGGGTTTCCAATTCTTGGATCATTGGGACCTCTTCTGGGGCAGGTGGGACCTGTACATGAGAGACGGGTTACACCTAAACTACAAGGGGACCAATATACTTGCAGGGAGATTTGCTAGTGTTATTGGGGAGCGTGTAAACTAGATTTGCAGGGGGATGGGAACCAGAGTGCCAGAGCAGATAGTGGAGCAGGGGTAAAAATACAGGTTAGTTCAAGCAAAATCACAAATGGAATGGTAGACTGTGGTGGAAATATTTTTTTGAGGTGTGTCTATTACAATGCCAGGAGTATTGTTGGGTATTGTGGGGAAGGCAGATGAGCTGAAGGCGTGGATAGACACATGGAAATATGACATTATAGCCATTAGTGAAACTTGGCTGCAGGAGGGGCAGGACTGGCAGCTCAATGTTCCAGGGTTCCAATGTTTCAGGCGGGATAGAGGCAGAGGGATAAAAGGTGGGGGGGGGGGGGTGGCTGTCATTGTTGGTCAGGGAAAATGTTACAGCGGTACTCAGGCTGGATAGATTAGGGAGCTTGTCTACAGAGGCCCTCTGGGTGGAGCTGAGAAACAGGAAAGGTATGACCACATTAATGGGCTTGTATTATAGACCACCCAATAGTCAGCGAGAATTGGAGGAGCAAATCAGCGGAGAGATAGCTGACAACTGCAAGAAACACAAAGTTGTGATAGTAGGGGATTTTAATTTTCCACATATAGATTGCGACTCGCATACTGTTAAAGGTTTAGACGGGGTAGAGCTTGTAAAATGTGTTCAGGAGAATTTTCTACATCAGTATATAGAGGTGCCAACGAGAGTGGATGCGATATTGGATCTCCTATTGGGAAATGAGTTAGGGCAGGTGATGGATGTGAGTGTGAGGGAACACTTTGGATCCAGTGATCATAATGCCATTAGTTTCAACCTGATCGTGGATAAGGATAGATCTGGTCCTCGGGTTGAAGTTCTGATCTGGAAAAAGGCCAAATTTGATGAAATGAGAAGGGATCTGGGAAGTGTGGATTGGCACAGGCGGTTCGCTGGTAAGGATGTAAATGTAAAGTGGGAGGCCTTCAAAGGAGAAATTTTGACAGTGCAGAGTTTGTATGTTCCTGTCAGGATTAAAGGCAAAGTAAATAGGAATAAGGAACCTTGGTTCTCGAGGGAGATTGTAACACTGATTAAGAGGAAGAGAGAGTTGTATGAAATGTACAGGCAGCAAGGAACACATCAGATGCTCGAGGAGTATCAAAAGTGCAAGATACTACTTAAGAGGGAAATCAGAAGGGCTAAAAGAAGACATGAGGTTGCTTTGGCAGACAGAGTGAAGGAAAATCCAAAGAGCTTCTATAGGTATGTTAGGAGCAAAAGGATAGTGAGGGGTAAAATTGGTCCTCTTGAAGACCAGAGTGGTAGACTGTGTATGGAACCAAAAGAGATGGGGGAGATACTAAATGGTTTTTTTTGCATCCGTATTTACTGAGGAAACGGGCATGGAGTCTACGGAAATAGGGCAAACTGATAGGGAGGCCATGGAAGCTTTACAATTAAAGGGGAGGAGGTGCTCGCTGTCTTGAGGCAAAACAGAGTGGATAAATCCCCAGGACCGGACAGGGTATTCCCACGGACCTTGAGGTAAGCGAGTGTTGAACTTGCAGGGGCCCTGGCAGACATATTTAAAATGTCAGTATTCACGGGGGAGGTGCCGGATGATTGGAGGGTGGCTCATGTTGTTCCGTTGTTTAAAAAATTTTCCAAAAGAAATCCGGGAAATTATCGGCCAGTAAGTTTGACGTCGGTGGTGGACAACTTATTGGAAGGTGTGATAAGGGATAGGATCTACAAATATTTGGATAGACAGGGACTTATTAGGGAGAGTCAACATGGCTTTGTGCGTGGTAGGTCATGTTTGACCAATCTATTAGAGTTTTTCGAGGAGGTTACCAGGATAGTGGATGAAGGGAAGGCGGTGGATGTTGTCTACCTGGATTTCAGCAAGGCCTTTGACAAGGTCCCTCATGGGAGGTTAGCTAGGAAGGTTCAGTCGCGAGGTATACATGGGGAGGTAGTAAATTGGATAACACACTGGCTCAATGGAAGAAGCCAGAGAGTGGTTGTGGAGGATTGCTTCTCTGAGTGGAGGCCTGTGACTAATGGTGTGCCGCAGGGATCGGTGTTGGGTCCATTGTTGTTTGTCATCTATATCAATGATCTGGATGATAATGTGGTCAATTGGATCAGCAAGTTTGCTGATGATACAAAGATTGGAGGTGTAGTGGACAGTGAGGAAGGTTTTCAAAGCTTGCAGAGGGATTTGGACCAACTAGCAAAATGGGCTGAAAAATGGCAAATGGAATTTAACGCAGACAAGTGTGAGAAATTGCACTTTGGAAGGACAAACCAAAGAAGAACGTACAGGGTAAATGGTAGGACTCTGAAGAGTGCAGATGAACAGAGGGATCGGGGAATACAGGTACAGAATTCCCTAAAAGTGACGTCACAGGTGGATAAGGTAAAGAGTTGCCTTTGGTACATTGGCCTTTATAAATCGGAGTATCGAGTATAAAAGTTGGAGTGTGATGGTAAGGCATTGGTGAGGCCGAATTTGGAGTATTGTGTACAGTTTTGGTCACCTAGTTACAGGAAGGATGTAAATAAGATTGAAAGAGTGCAGAGAAGGTTCACAAGGATGTTGCCGGGTCTTGAGAAGCTGAGTTACAGAGAGAGATTGAATAGGTTGGGACTTTATTCCCTGGAGCGTAGAAGATTGAGGGGAGATTTGATAGAGGTGTATAAGATTTTTATGGGTATAGATAGAGTGAATGCAAGCAGGCTTTTTCCGCTGAGGCTTGGGGAGAAAAAAACCAGGGGGCATGGGTTAAGAGTGAAAGGAGAAAAGTTTAAAGGGAATATTAGGGGGGGCTTCTTCACGCAGAGAGTGGTGGGAGTGTGGAATGGGCTGCCGTATAAAGTGGTAAATGCGGGTTCACATTTAACATTTAAAAAAACTTGGACGGGTTCATGGATGAGAGGGGTGTGGAGGGATATGGTCCAAGTGCAGGTCAGTGGGACGAGGCATAAAATGGTTCGGCACAGACAAGAAGGGCCAAAAGGCCTGTTTCTGAGCTGTAATTTTCTATGGTTCTATGGACAGACATCTTAGAGAATTGCAATGTAATGGAGGCGGGAACGGGGCCATATATAAAACTCTGTTCTTACTTGTGTTCGAAGAGAAGGTTGGGGGTCCACTGTTAGGAACTTCACTTCTCCCACAATTGTGAAAATAAACCTGCACTTTGATCCACTAATAGTGTCAGAGGTTTTTTTACCTACAACAATTGGGGGCTCGTCCGGGATAATCTGTTTACGGTCCGGTTGGATGGCCACAACCGAGAGACCTGAATAGATTACTAAACTTTAAATAGAGTGGATTAAACTGCAGTGGGTAATCATCTGTGATAAGAGTGTGTGATGTTCAGACGGGAGTGACATAGAGACTGTCTGAGTGCTCGCCAGAGTTAGAGGGAAAAGCCTTCTGAGGAAAAGCCGGCTTAAACAAATATATAGTATAAGTGGTGGTACGGAGGAATCTGATCAACCCTTTTAAGGTATCACCGGACTCCGATAAGAGTGACCTAGGAGGGGGAAAGCGAGAAAGGAGAATAAATCACTCCAGGTGGTGAGTATTAACTTATCAGTGTTATTTCGGGAGAAAGACAGTGGGGACCCCCTGGGTCCCTAATAAATGAATTTATGATTAAGAGGGACAAACGCATCAAACAGATGACAAAAGGGGGATGGGATTTAGGCCACCCACTAGACCAACAACGAAAATATTTGGAAAAGGAAAAGGAAAACAGAACTAAGAAAATTGGAGTTATCTTAGTTCACGAATTGGCTGGATTAATTGAACAGGTCTCAGTCTTGGGTAAGAAATGGGCTGATGTCATAGCGAAAAGAGAATTAGACAAGTGCAACCAACGTTTAGAGGACGCTGGCTGGGGATTCTTGCCTCCCAATGTGCTGGCCGTACAACCCACGGCGCCAGTGGGGACCCCGATGAGGAAGACGTCCATGATCTCACTCCCATAACTCAGGTTGGGACATTACAGAGTCCGACCCGATATAAACCCTTTACCCCAGAAGAAAGACAACAGGTTTTGGCATCCCTGGGAAGGCTCCATTTATATTTGCGGGATATGCGCCAGTTGGTATGGGCCACTTGCTCACAGGATACGTGGAGACTAATAAGTAACGGAGCGGGGCCAACCAATTGGTCCAGAATTACCAATGTTAAACAACAAAGGGGTGAAAGAGCCTCCGAATTTGGGGAGTACCCGAAACTGCCCGAACAGATACAGCTTTTTTACAAGCATTTAAAAATGGGTTGTCGTCACCTCACCAAAAAATCCTTAAAATGGGAGTTGTCAATACCCAGACATATGATGAATTAGTGTAATGTGCATCTGGAATTAGAGATGGACCCGATGAGAAACCACACCTATAAATAAAACAGGAAAATGTTAGTGCAAACAGTGGAGGAGCTAAACCAAAGGGTGCGTGCCATAATTGTGGGAAACTGGGTCACTGTGTCAGGCATTGTAGGGCTCCAAAAGGGCTAGTGATGTCTGTGAAATGGCAGATAATGAAGGACGAGGGGATCTGCAGGTCCTCTCATTGACGTGCACTTATCAAAGAAAAACGTTTTAATAAAGAGGATGCAAAAGGACGGCTGAAATACGTCTCAGAACTTAGAGTAACAGAAAACATGGATATAAAAAGAAAAGAGAAACAAGACAAAGAAAGTAGGAGTATTGTTAATACATCAGTTAGCTGGACTAATTGAGCAAGATAAAGAAAATATAAGAGAACGAGAATTCAGAATAAGAGAATTGGAGAAACGAAACCAAGTCTTCGAAAAAAAAACAATGGAGAGGGGAAACTGTTCCTCGACCTCCTAATGAGTCCACACAGGGACCAACCGCTCCCCCAGAGGAGTGGGAAGTGCCAGAATACAACTCAGCGCCAGTAACCCAGAGAGGAACTGGTGCGCGGCCAAAAGCAAAATTATAATCCCTCAGTGTAAAACAGAGATTCAGAGGGGAGATTCAGAGAGTATTAGGGAATGCTCCCACTTATTGGAGCAGAATTACCACAATAAAATAATTAAGAAGAGGGATCAGTGAATGTGAGAATCAAAGGAAAGATAAAGAGGTATCTGGCTTGCCAATTTTCTTCCAAAATCCCGTAAGGAATGAATAGGAGTGCTGGAATTGAACCAGTGTAGATAATCACCAGACATCTAAGGTAGCCGTCATTGCCCCGATGAATAAGACAGACACCAGTGCCAGTGCCCCTGCAAAGACAGAAGGGACTACTCAAATCAGGCTAACTTGGTTAGTTTGAAGCGTGATAAGACAAGAAAGGGGAGTAAAGGGTTAAACACCTGCAGCTTATAAGGTTTTCTTCTCTCCTGAGGGGAGAGGGACATGTAATTGCGATCGAGAGCCTCATGTGGTGGAATAGGGTATAGCAGATCAATGCGAGTTTAATAAATTACGTTCCCCAGTAAATTTTTCGATAGGTGCATCGGACAGAGATTTGAGGGATGTGGGAAAAGTAGCATTACATTATATGTGAAAAATTGTAAGGAGAGTTAACCGAAGACACACAGTAGATTCGATCTTGTATCTGCCTGTGTTGGTTACAAAAGCTGAACTGTAGAATTAATTATGCGCATTTTGAGCTTAAACAGGAGAGCCTGTAAGAAAGTGTAAATGTCTTAATTTAGTCGAGATATTTAAAAGTGATAAAATAAATGGATTATTTGGATCAGGCTTTTGTTAAATTTGAATATGTATTTTTGATAGAAATGACAATGAAAAGATAAATAGAAAGAATGATTTCTGCGTATTTGAAATGATGATTAATCACTTGTTTATGTTCCTCTGAGTTATAAGACTTGCAGTAATTTTAAGATATAGTCAAAATTTAACAGAGAAGGGAGTTACATAAGGTAGAATGGGAGTGCGTGTGTCATACTGGGAATTATTATACTGCCATAATGCATTCTAATTAAAATGTTGTTACATGGATCAACCATGAAACTGTATTAAATGACAGACGGGCTAAAAGGAAGTGCCCGCCTATAATACCAAATCGACAAATCAATATAATTAGAGATGAGGGAAATAATTCAGAGGAATAAGTGAGATAAGAAAATGCTGGGGAAGTATTTGTTACAAACGGTGAACGATTAAAGTGATGAGATTTCTTGAATTTACTTCTGTTTTGAGTTGAATTACAGCTTGGAAGGCAGCAGAATAAAAGCGATTGTTAATCAACGGTCTGTATTCTTGAATGTTTTACTTCCATCCCAGTTTAAGATGTTAAGTCTGAATAAATGTTGGAAGCTTCCATGTGTATCTGTGTGTTTAACAACGTGATTTTGTGAATGTTTTGTTGTTGTTCGTTTTAATGTTGAGAAAGGAGTTAAACCCTGGAAGGACCATGTGCTCTTTCCTTGTCTTGAAGTTGAAATTATAAGAGTGTAGTTGAGAAGTTAAAAAATATTAAGTAATTTTGTGAAAAATAGAAAAGCAGGAACAAATGAATAAGGTGAATATACTGTCTCTGAGTCCGTTTAAAGTCTTATCAAATTAATGAATCGGAGTTCTGATTATCCCAAGTTACAGCGGGAGATTAATCAATTAAAACCTCAGTTGTTAATACAAATAAAGATGTTGTCCTTGAGTATTTTAAATTTGCATTTGATGCCAACCATTGAACGCCATGAATTATTGGAACTTGTGTTGCCAGTTATTTACCGATTTGAAATTCAAGACTTGTGTGATGTTCCGATAACATGCAACAAATTACATCATTTATATCATCTAACATTGGTGATAGTTCTGATAGTGTAACTAGTTAAAACTATATACTGCCGTTGGAATTGTGCCATGTTCAAGGTTTTCCAAATATAAGAATACTGCAAAGCTTAGAGTCCCGCCATCAAACCAAAACATTTTTAATCAAGTAACTCTTATTATTGTTATATGTATTGTGCTTGTTATCATTCTGAAAATGAAGGAATTCTGATCTGGAGCTCAGTCTAAAAATGAAAATGGCTTAAATTAAGGGGGTTTGGATATACCTGAGAAAATCAAATCCTGAAGAGCCTTAACCAATTTCATAAAATATATTATGCATTGATAAAAACATAATTCTGTGAAAAAAGGCTAGTTATTCCAAACATGTAACCATGCTTTGCCATAATTTGTCATAGCTTGCACAATTAATATTAACATGACAGGAAGTGAAACCGGATTACTTGAGTGAGCGAAAAAGAGTTGGAGACGGGTTTTGCAGCCAGACTCAGATATCTTGCATCATTTCGGTGATCTGCGTTTTTAAAGAGCTGTATATGGCAGCATACAATTGGCATCTATGACCACGAAACACTGGTGTTTACCTTATGAGACAATCTGTCTATAGAAGGATCATTTCTGCTTAAACGTTGCACTTTCAAATGTGGACAAACAAATGAACAAATTAGATATAATGTAAGAATACATCATGTAAAGATCGGAGCTGTATGGCATGTGAACTTAATGGGGAAAGCGATGTATTTTGATAGAATTAGCGAGCTGCAGCCAGTGCAAAGTGGTGTTTGATTCGCACTAAGGCAACTGAAGGGTCTGTTCATTTCTTCAGAATAAACTCGACTGATCTGAAGTAAGAACATAAGAACATAAGAAATAGGAGCTGGATTAGGCCATCTAGCCCCTCGAGCCTGCCCCGCCATTCAATAAGATCATGGCTGATCTGACGTGGATCAGTACCACTTACCCGCCTGATCCCCATAACCCTTAATTCCCTTACCGATCAGGAATCCATCCATCCGCGCTTTAAACATATTCAGCGAGGTAGCCTCCACCACCTCAGTGGGCAGAGAATTCCAGAGATTCACCACCCTCTGGGAGAAGAAGTTCCTCCTCAACACTGTCTTAAACCGACCCCCCTTTATTTTGAGGCTGTGTCCTCTAGTTTTAACTTCCTTACTAAGTGGAAAGAATCTCTCCGCCTCCACCCTATCCAGCCCCCGCATTATCTTATAAGTCTCCATAAGATCCCCCCTCATCCTTCTAAACTCCAACGAGTACAAACCCAATCTCCTCAGCCTCTCCTCATAATCCAAAACCCTCATCTCCGGTATCAACCTGGTGAACCTTCTCTGCACTCCCTCCAATGCCAATATATCCTTCCTCATATAAGGGGACCAATACTGCATACAGTATTCCAGCTGCGGCCTCACCAATGCCCAGTACAGGTGCATCAAGACACCCCTGCTTTTATATTCTATCCCCCTCGCGATATAGGCCAACATCCCATTTGCCTTCTTGATCACCAGTTGTACCTGCAGACTGGGCTTTTGCGTCTCATGCACAAGGACCCCCAGGTCCCTTTGCACGGTAGCATGTTTTAATTTGTTTCCATTGAGATAATAATCCCATTTGTTATTATTTCCTCCAAAGTGTATAACCTCGCATTTATCAACGTTATACTCCATTTGCCATATCCTCGCCCACTCACTCAGCCTGTCCAAATCTCTCTGCAGATCTTCTCCGTCCTCCACACGATTCACTTTTCCACTTATCTTTGTGTCGTCTGCAAACTTCGTTACCCTACACTCCGTCCCCTCCTCCAGATCATCTATATAAATGGTAAATAGTTGCGGCCCGAGTACCGATCCCTGCGGCACGCCACTCGTTACCTTCCATCAACCGGAAAAACACCCATTTATTCTGACTCTTTGCTTCCTGTCGGATAGCCAGTCCCCAATCCACTTTAACACACTATCCCCAACTCCGTGTGCCCTAATCTTCTTCAGCAGCCTTTTATGGGGCACCTTATCAAACGCCTTTTGGAAATCCAAAAACACCGCATCCACCGGTTCTCCTTCATCAACCGCCCTAGTCACATCTTCATAAAAATCCAACATGTTCGTCAAGCATGACTTTCCCCTCATGAATCCATGCTGCCTTTGATTGATCGAACCATTTCTATCCAGATGCCCTGCTATGTCCTCTTTAATAATGGATTCCAGCATTTTCCCTACTACAGACGTTAAGCTGACCGGCCTATAGTTACCCGCCTTTTGTCTCCTTCCTTTGTTAAACAGCGGCGTAACATTAGCCATTTTCCAATCAACCGGCACTACCCCAGAATGCAACGAGTTTTGATAAATAATCACTAACGCATCCATTATTACCTCTGACATTTCTTTCAATACCCTGGGATGCATTCCATCCGGACCCGGGGACTTGTCCACCTTCAGTCCCATTAGTCTACCCAGCACTGCCTCTCTGGTAACATTAATTGTATTAAGTATTTCTCCTGCTGCCAACACTCTATCGTTAATATTTGGCAAACTATTTGTGTCCTCCACCGTGAAGACCGACACAAAAAACTTATTTAAAGACTCAGCCATATCCTCATTTTCCACTATTAACTCCCCCCTCTGGTCCTCCAAGGGTCCAACATTCACTCTAGCCACTCTATTCCTTTTTATATATTTATAAAAACTTTTACTATCATTTTTTATATTAATTGCTAGCCCAGCTTCATAGTCTATCCTTCCTTTCTTTATCGCTTTCTTAGTCTCTCTTTGTTGTTTCTTAAAATTTTCCCAATCACTTGTTTCTCCACTATTTTTGGCCACTCTGTACGCAGCTGTTTTTATTTTAATCCTGTCCTTTATTTCCTTCGTTATCCACGGCTGGTTCTCCCTTTTCTTACAATCCTTGTTTTTTGCTGGAATATATTTTTGCTGAGAACTGAAAAGGATCTCCTTAAAAATCCTCCACTGTTCCTCAGCTATCCTACCTGCCAGCCTGCTCTCCCAGTCTACCTTAGCCAATTCATCCCTCATCCTATCATATTTCCCTCTGTTCAAACAGAGGACACTGGTTTGGGACCAAACTTTCTCCTCTTCCATCTGAATCAGAGATTCGACCATATTGTGGTCACTAGACCCAAGAGGGTCCTTCACAATAAGATCCTTAATTCTACCTACCTCGTTACACAATACCAGATCCAAAATAGCTCGTTCCCTCGTCGGTACTGTAACATGCTGTTCATGGAAACTATCCCGACAGCATTCTAAGAACTCTTCCTCCATTCCACCCTTACCGACTTGAGTCTGCCAGTCAATGTGCATGTTGAAGTCCCCCATGATTATTGCCGTTCCGTTTTTACACGCATCCCTTATCTGCTTGTTTATAGTCCTCCCTACCTCAACATTATTATTTGGGGGCCTATATACCACACCTACTAGTGTCTTTCTCCCTCTACTATTCCTCATCTCTACCCATAATGATACCACGTTTTGTTCCTCAGAGCCTATGTCATCCCTCAGTACTACCCTGATTTTATCTCTTATTAATAGCGCGACTCCACCACCTTTTCCTTCCTGTCTATTCGTCCTAAACGCCTGATACCCCTGGATATTCATCTCCCAGTCCTGGTCACCTTTCAGCCACGTTTCTGTAATGGCCACTAGATCGTACCCACTTGTGCTGATTTGCACCATCAACTCATTTACCTTGTTCCGAATGCTTCGTGCATTCAGGCAAAGTGTCCTTATTCCAGCTTTTATCTGGACCCGCTTTGATGATTCGCGAACACACTCTCCCTCTACTCCCTTATCTAAATTACCGCCTTCATTCACTTGCACCCTCTCCTCTACCATTAATTTTGTAATTCCCCTTTCCCCTGCATCCTCCCCCCCCCCCCCATCAATTAGTTCCTTGATCCTAGTCAACTCTTCTAGCTCCCCTCCCCCCAACCTATCTAGTTTCAATTCTCCCCAGTGGCCTTAGCCAACCTACCAGCCAGGATATTGGCCCCCCTGTGATTCAAGTTCCAACCGTTTTTTGTATACAGATCACCCCTGCCCCTAAAGAGGTCCCAATGGTCCAGGAACCTGAATCCCTGCCCCCTCCACCAGTCCCTCAGCCACACATTCATCTTCCACCTCACTCCATTCCTGCCCTCACCTTCCCGTGGCACAGGCAGTAATCCTGAGATTACTACCTTTGCTTTCCTCTTTCTCAGCTGTCTCCCTAATTCCCTGTACTCCCTTTTCATGACCCCTTCTCCCTTCCTACCCACATTAGCGGTACCAATATGTACCGCTACCTCAGGCTCCTCTCCCTCCCACCTCAGGATTTCCGGGACGCGACTAGCGACATCCTGGATCCCGGCCCCAGGGAGGCAGACCACCATGCGAGACTCCCGCCTACCTCCGCAGAAACGCCTGTCTGTCCCCTTCACCATCGAGTCCCCGATTAATACCGCCTTCCTCCTCTTTTCCTTAGCCCTCTGAGTTACAGGGCTGGACTCCACTCTGGAGACACGGCCACTGCTGCTTCCCCCAGGCGGGCTGTCCCCCCCAGCAGTCCTCAAGCAGGAGTACTTGTTGTGCAGGGGCAAATCCACCGGGGTGCTCTCAACCACCCTAGCCTTACCCTTCCAGCCCGTCACCCACCTGGCCTCCTCCCGTGGCCCTGGTGTGACCACCTGATGATAGCTCTTGCCTATCACTTCCTCATTCTCCCTCATCAGCCTAAGATCCTCGAGCTGCAGTTCCAGCTCCCTAACACGGTCCCTCAGGAACCGCAGCTCGACACACCCCTCACAGATGTGGATGTCCGGGAGGCCAGATGCCTCCAGGACCTCCCACATCCTACACTGGGAACAACACACTGGTTTCACACTCATACTGGACACTTTATGTCAAGTAAGACAGTGAAAAGTTAATAAGAATGTAAGGAAACAAAAACTCACCCCTGCTCGTCCAAGCCCTGTGAGCCAAAGCCCTGACAGCTCACTCAACTTCCCACTCACTCTGCTGCCCGCTACGATGCTGCCCGCTGTATACTATGGTGCGCTTTTAAAGCCTCCAAAAACTTCCCCAGGCCCCTCCTGGGCCTACTTCCGGTTTTGAAAAAAACCTCCGATTTTAAATCCAAAATTAACCTCAGCCTGCTCCTGGGAACAAATAAATATGCATTTCTTTAAGAATTGTTTTAGAAATAACGGTTATTTTCGAGAAATAAGGAGAGAGAGAGCAGCCAAAAACCAGCGCGGAGATTGAACAAAACAAAACATCTCTTTCCAAAGCATAACTAAATTAGATATTATTATTGCATACAAGCAGTCTCCAGCTACATCAACAACTTGCTTTTTTGGCCATGAGAAAGTCTTGTTTACCTTACATTGTATTTTCAGAGAATGCAGTTAAGTTTCTCGGTTGGACTCCGAACTCCAAGCTGATGTAGTGAAATTAGCTTAAATTAACTTAAGGCATAGCACAATTAATTGCATTGGGCAAAAATACTTTAAATGAAGTCTTTGCACTGGCTAAAGCCATACAGACATCGGGAAAAGTATATAGAATTATTGAAAAATATATGCTGGAATTAATTGGAAAAATATGTGATATACTCCAATTGCAGATATAAACAAACAACGACTGACCTCCAAGCAAGCTGAACGGGCGCGCGGAAACTTTGCGCGTGGGCGTTATAGCCTTTGGACCATTGTATTACGGTCGCGCGGGAAATTAGTAAGTGATAAGATGATTCTCATGCTGATACACACGACCCTGGCCCTGTTAGCCATAGCAGGAAAGTATAAATAGAATTATGAGGATTTAGCGACGAAGCACAGTGATCATCTCTGTAACGATGACTCTGTCTATTGTATGAACACCTTAGTGTATATGTCTCATCTGTATGCATCACAATCGAACCTGAGCAATTGCTGGGTCTGTTCACAGATTCGCATTCACGGAGGAAAGGGAAGAATTATTTTATTCCCTATCTCTTTTTCAGCTATTCTAACAATAGAATAGAATGGGTTTTAAATCAGAATGGAACCGAGGAAGGGTCAAGGAAACTGACATTTAAAACCCCATCGGGTACGACTATGCAGGGTATCAGCAACAGTGATGTTGGATCAAGGCTAGGGGGTGGAGGGTGCACTTTATCGACCTTTAAAAAACATTGCCAAAATATTATGACAGGTTAGATTCCCCACCCTACTTCATTGTGAAAAATCAACAAAGGGGAGCTATCTGCCTGACAAGAAATGGAACCATACCTGTTGGCCGTAGCTACTGTATACAGCAGGTTGATATCACTGATGATGCTGAGGCCATGATACAGGTCACAATCCAGTGCCCCATAGCCACCGTCGCGATTAGCCTCTCCTCCGCTTATAAGAGCGAGGTGACTGCATATAATGGTACCTATTTTGTCCGTGGAAACAATGCCTATCCGTGGCTTCCCTGGAATTGGACAGGATCGTGTTATTTGGCATATGTGGTGCCTTATATTCACCATTACACTGATTTACGGGACAACCCCGAGATACACCTGCTTAGGGCTAAGCAAACTATGAGTGAGACAGAACGATTCTTCATGATAGCCTACCCATTTTTTTGGGACGGCAAAGGCAGCACAAGAACTTACACAGATGGCCTCAACCCGAAAGGTTACACAGATGGCCTACTCCCCGATAGGAAATTACAAATGAGACTAAAAATGGATTCGAGGAGGTGAGCACAGCCGTCTCTGAAATAACAGCAGAGGTCGTAGCTATTCGGACTGTGGCGTTACAGAACCGATCAGCACTCGATTATGTGCTAGCCTCCCAAGGAGGAACGTGTGCCATTGTTGGCTCCGAATGCTGTACGTATACTCCCGATGCTTCGGAGAATATGACTCGGTTGGCAGATCATATTAAACACGTGGCGAAAACAATACAGGATGCGGGGAACCAATATCATGATTATAACCCTCCGGGTTGGCTGGGGCAATGGTTCGGGTCGTGTGGTTCAGACCTGATGCATGGATTGTTTGTATTAATTGTAATTGTAATTGTAATTACTTGCTGTGTTTGTATTGCATTATTGAACGCCTGTTGCAAAACAGTAACAGCGCGGATTATGATGGGCGCAAGTGTATAGGCGGAGAGGGCAGACCTCGCGGCTAAGGAGCTAGGCCCATTCCCCGATAACACGTGGTTCTAAGTTGGTCATAGGTGCCATGTTTGGACATGGCATCCGACCAAAAGGGGGTATACTGAAGACGCGAATTGGTTAATGAACGTTGTCCCATTTCACCATTAAGACCCGAACTCTGTGATTTTGTTAGGAACACTGTAGAGTTCATGTTTTCGTCAGAGTTCGGTGTTTTTCATGTCTGTACCAGATAAGAGACACAGCCATCTCTTCCAATTCTGCTCAGGAATGTGGCTAACTAAGCTAGCAAACAGACTCATTTTTTGTACCTTTGTTTAACACGATGGAGTTGACATGTATGCCTTCTGTGATCGTATAACCATAGATTCAAATATATATTCATCATATGTTATTCATCTTATACTGATATAAAGTATTATACAAACGTGTATGTATATCAGTTAACTTGTTTGTGCAAAACCTGTGATGTCGTTTCAAGGCTATTAGTGACGAACGATCGTGGCCTTGGAGATTGAACAAACTACGCAGAGAAAGATACTGCTGATGCAACAAGAATCTCACCATGAACAAGGACAGACATCTTAGAGAATTGCAATGTAATGGGGGCGGGAACCGGGACATATATGAAACTCTGTTCTTACTTGTGCTCGAAGAGAAGGCTGGGGGTCCACTGTGAGGAACCTCACTTCTCCCACAATTGTGAAAATAAACCTGCACTTTGATCCGCTAATAGTGTCAAAGGTTTTTTTTTTACCTACAACAGCATGTGATACCAGATTTGCCAGGCAATAGAATGCATTCTGCAAATAGGAAAAGGATGTACAATATTCTTACATTTGCAGCTCGGAAGAAATAACCTTTGCTCGTCGAATGATAACAAATTCCAAAATTCGGAACTGGCATCGCAGCAGACTAGAATGCATTCCCATGGATTGCTTCGCATGTTAATTCTAGGTGAATCTGACCCTTTACGTTAAATATCTAACGATAATCTGAACGATTTAGTTTCATGCCTCTGCAGGTCTCCTTCAAAAGTTTTCATCAATTTCGATGTGTTATCACCGTTATCCTTATCTATTCCTCCCTTCCGCTCTGTAACTTGTCCTTTTTTTCCATGCGATGGGAGAGGCTGGATACAAAGGAATTTGGACCAACCTCATTGTATATTTCTTCATGTATCAGCCTACATGTACTGGTGTAGATATGATGGCCCTGTACCTGTTCTGTCGGCTTGTTGCTTTGCTGATAAAATGAGAGACAGTGTGAAAAAATAAATTATATTTAAATAAACTGTCTGCGATGTGTTCATGCAGAAAGAAACAGGCTTCAGTGAATTGCCCAAGCGGTCACTGCTCACTGCTAATGACTGGGAATCACAGGCGGGTCGAACATTTTACACAGAAGTTCACACTGGAGAACTGTAGAAAGGGGTGGTTGGTGAGAGCACCACGGTTCCTTGTTAACCTGTCAGCGGCTCCTCAAAATGACCCTGAACTAAACTCGGTTTAATTGTCAGGCAGTTGTTTTTTTCCAGGAGCACTACTTATATGTCGATTTTATGCGTGTTTCCTTAAACTTAATCTAATGACGAATATCAATCTTTGGGGAGGAAGATGCAGACTTGCTCAATGTATCACCAACTATCTAGTAGCGATGGCAGAAGCTGATCTCCTGCTTCGTTAGTGTGGTGTCAGTGTTAATCTATAATGCAATTTGCACCTACATATTCCACACTGTCCCTTGTATACTTCGGGATGTCATGGTATATTTGTTCCCAGACTGTTCTGTTTGGTTAACTGTCGCTTTCACCTTTGATCGCTTTACTTCCATCTATTGCCAAAATTTTAACATCAAATCCTCCACAGTGAAAACTGCAAGATTGTAGATAAGGACCGTGTACATGGTGAGTTCATTCACGAACATCCCCTATTACTTCACATAAGAATCTTATGGGCTATACGAAAAAAAAAACAAATGTTTTATGTTCTTCCCAGGTGACTGGAATTTGTTTGGTTTCACGACAACTCAACTCCACTGCTGCCTTTCTTTCTAGTTTTGTTGTTAAATATTTTGACAGTCAGATGTGTTTTAGTGTCGCCACTGTCAAGGCATTGCAGAAAGGATAAGGACCCAGAGTTTGAAATTCGGAAGAAGTCAACGGTTTTACGTTTCTGTGCATCCTGTAGTTTTATTCCTTTGTGGCTGACAGAATTGATGATGGCAATTTGAGAATACTAACAACTCAATCGCGATTAAGATTTTGGCGGACCAGAACACATGGCTGACAGGGCATGTTAAAGCTTTTCAGTTGGTGTATAAACACATTTATTTACGCTTTGTCTCAAAGTGTGATCAGGGAGGAGTTGAATAAATGAGTCACGTTCCGTTAACTTTAATTCGAAGGTTGGTTAAATAAAAAGAAAATTATATTTTATGAACGGAAAAATTATATTTTGCAATTTTTTTCGACAGAAAACACAGTGATAGATTAAAGCTTGATTGTATTCATCGGAACTTAATGCATATAAAATATACCAGAAAAACCGACAGTTCTGCTATTACCTCCGTATTCCTTGAATCTCTGCAGTGACTTAATTTTATGCTAATAATATGGACAAGATGACAGTGCGAAGTAATTTTTTCTGACATTCAGAATTTTGTATCCTATCCCTCTGGAATGATCCCTAATGCTTCGCTCCTTTTTTTGTGGTCTTGCTCGGATGTATCACTACTTTTAGCAATTGGGGCAAATAGCCTGAAACCTCCATACACGTGTATGCTCTAAGATGATGGAGTAATAATGAATGGCTGACTTTTTTTCTCAAATTAACATTTTCAATTTCCGTTTCAATTTGTTTGGCAATGTTCAGACGAAGCACAGGGCAGCTGCTATCCACACATATATTGTTCGTTAAACAATCCACCCTTACTTCAGCAAAATAAAATCAAACGACATCAGAGCATGAATAGATATAAAAGCCCAGCAAGCTTCTGGTGTAATGAAATGTGAAGGTGGACTTTTTATTTCCGACTCATGGTCTCCCCTCCCCCAATGAGTTGCTGATGTGTCTTTTGGTGATTTACCTTTCAACGTCCTCGCGCTCCGCCTTCGTGGACACGTGAGGCGCGCAAGACCCCTTCTGCACCGCGTGGATTGGTGGAATGCCGGTCAGCCTCGCCTTCGGATGAGGAGGGTTTGTAGGGCGGTGCTATCAATATAGGTAGCGCCGCCGGGCGGTGGCCTGAAAGCTGAAGGATGCAGGTGCGGCACAGAGTGTGGAGGCTGGGTGAGGTCATTTAATAGAGGTGGGGGCGGGGTGGAAATAAATAATAGCAAAAATATATTTGCTGCCCACCTATAATCTTTGAAAGTTCCCGAGATGCAGGAGTCGTAACGCTGGACTGGAAACTGGCTCATGTCACTCTGCTGTTTAAGAAGGGTGACAGACCAAAGCATGGGGATTACAGGCCAGTTACCCTAACGTCTCTGGTGGCAAAACTGTTGAATTCATTCAGCGAGGATAGGGTGACTGATGACCTCGAGAATTCTCAGTTAATCGGGTAGAGTAAGCGTGGATTCATAAAGGGTTGGGGCAAGTTACTATAACCAACCGACCTAACCCACACATCTTTGTAGTGTGGAGGGAAAGCTGAGCACACGGAGGAAACCCACGCAGACACGGGGAGAATGTGGAAACTCCACACAGACAATGACCCGATGCCAGAATTGACCATTCGTGTCAGGGGGCTAGCGGAGTAAATACATGGTGTTGTAACGATAAGGCCTGGGTGAGATTGTTGTCGGCGCTGGCTTGATGGGCTGAATTATCTACTTCTTTACTATAAGGCTTCTATGAAAACAGGTTTACAAGGATTATACCTGAACTTGAAGGGTTAATTACGAGCAGAGATTAGACAAATCAGGCACACATTCTCTCGAATTCATAAGGTTGAGCAATATCCTCATTGAAGTCTACAAATATATTTACAGGTAAGAACAGGGTGGATAAGCATGAACAGTTTCCATTCGTTGGCGGCTCCAGAACTGGGGATCATAATCAAAAAATATAGCCAACCTACAGGTGAAACGTTTGAAGCTTTTGAACCCTTTCAAACAGTGGTGTACGTTGGCTCAACTGTTAGAGTAAAGTGTAAGATAGACTTTTTTTGGAGTAGGAGTATCAAACGGATATGAGCTAGGGCAAGTGCCTTGAACTTACCCACAGATTAGTCATGTTCTTATTGAATAGCAGTGTGGGTTCGAGGGGTTGAATGACCTATTACTGTTCCTACATTCTTATTGCAGCTCAGATTCTATTCAGTGGTAACCCCCAGGATTTTACTAGTTTATATGTAGCGATAATAATGCCATTGAAAGTCAATGGAGCGTTGGTTAGAACCTTCCTTGTTGGAGATGGTCTGAAGGGTAAATTATACACCAGCTAATATTGTTTTAGGCAGAACACATAAAGCACAGCGAGCATGACAGCAAGGAGTTAAATGATTCTTGATACAAATTTAATAAACTAATGCAACAAATAGTTTACAAACATGTGGCTGTCATAAGAGATTTCAGCAAGTAATCATATTTTATGATATATATGTTGACATTTAAAATGTATTTTAAGCATTGAATGAATCGTTGTTAATTTCAGCCAAAAGCAAGTTACCACAATGATGGTAAAGGCAACAGTCAAATGCCTGGGAACCTTAATAGTGGAATTCATATCAGAAAGTTTCTGGAATGGGAACACATTTTGTAATATTATGAGGAGGGACATTCATTAACGAGATATAGAATAGATATGTACTTGAAGGCAGGATCACGTGCCTATCCAGTTTTGGCAATCAGCCGGTGGGAATGTTCACTTTGACTTCAATGTTGAGCCTCCATTGATAAATAGCAAAATGTAAGGGGATTCAGACAAGATGGTGTCAGCGTCCTGATTAAATGTACAAGTAAGCTACCATTACGCTGGATGGTAAAATGCAACTGGCTGAGTTACTTGTCAGGAACTATGACTGATGTATGTTCACTCAATGTAATTAATTTTGAATTAATATGATGTGAGAATGATCGACAAGAAAACCTCTGGGCCCGATTCTCTCAAAAAAATCTAACTGCTGAATTGGTGGGAAAAATAGTGTAATTCATGATTTTTCTTTCAGTGGGAGTTCAGACTCGTATTTCCCACACACTGTGCACTGCAAAGGTCACAGACGTGAATATCATTAAAAGCTCGGGGGCAGGGCTTGTTGGTATTGAAGTCTGACAGTTCTGGGACTCGGCACATGTGTAGTGGCCCCGAACTGTCAGACTGCGGTTTGCTGGCGATCTCGATCGCTGACCAGCCCAGGACCCCTCGTGACACCCCACCGCCCGATTGCGGCCCCATCGTGGCCGGTAAAGGCATTCCTGGACCAGCGCTGACCCCCTCCACCACCCCCATCCCAGAGCACCACACTCTCCAGCCCTCCCCCTCCTCACAGCAGTTAAGATCGCCTCCACCCTCTCCCGGCAGGCCACCAGCAGCTGACCCCTACAACCCCCTGGGAAGCAGAGCCCCACAACCCCCTGGGAGACAGACCATCCGCAGACCACTCCCCCACAGCCAGGCCCGACCGCCGGCCTCCCTCCAGCACCGACTTAACCTATCTGCAATGTGGCAGCAGGAGCCACCGGGGCCACCGATCGCCCCCTAGACCCCGCCCTCTAGGACCCGTACCCTTGGCACTGCTTGATGCCATGTGGGCATTGCCAGAGCGCACAGGGTGGCACTGTCATGGTGACCATACGCAGGGGCAATACCCTCTCCGCCAGACCCCATGCAGAGCCCGATTGCCTCCCTTCACTCCAGCAGGGCCGTCCCACTAATTTCCCGCTAGTACGGAGCTACTCGAAACCCCACCGGAGTGAAATGCTCGTGGTGGGGTGAGAGACGCTTCCCGCCCGGAGAACTCAGTCCAGGGCTTGATAATGACATTTAAAATAGACTATAAATAGATTTAAATCACTTACCTTGTATTCCCGCTGGGTTTCAGCGTGGTCCCGGCTGCGCTGCTCTCCGGCTGTAGAAAATGTGCATGTCTCGAGAACACAGGCACGAATCCCACGAAATAGCTGACACGCGCATCTCCCAACCCAACACACCAAAAAACATGCGTGTCGGGATCGGAGAATCCAGCCCTATATTTCATCTGCTTTTGTCCACATAACTTAAATTCATCAGAGAGGTTCTGCTGCCTTATTCCAGAACTGCATAACGCTTTGGTGATCTCCGAGCAACTGCTTATTGCGTATTTGTTTAAATAAACGTTACACCTTTATCCAGTATTATCTGTCTCGTGAGTTTTGCACGTATCTGTAAATAATCATAGAATCCCCACAACACTGAAAGAGGCCATTCTGCACATCGGGTCTGCACCAACCACATTCCCACCAACGCCCTATTCCCACAAACCTTTATATTTGCCCTTCTAATCCCCCTGTCACTGCTGTTAATTTGGCATTAAATCAACCCAACCTGCACATCCTTGGACCGTGGGAGGAAACTGGAGTACACGGAGGAATCCCACGGAGACACTGGAAGAATTTGCAAATTCCACACCGTCAGTGACATGAGGCCGGAATTGAACCCGGTGAGGCAGAAGTGCTAATCATTGTGCTACCAGAAGACAGTACGGACCATCTCAATACATCCCGCAACTTGGTCATTGCCTGCAACTTGGTTGGCAATAATGTTAATTATCACTTCTCAATCGATACCCTGTTATTTTCCATTCCTTGCTGCATTTGGACATGAAATGCTTCAGTATCTGAGGAGTCGTGCATAATGCTGAACATTATGCAGTCATCTTCAAACATTCCTAATTCGGATCTTCATTTGAAACGGAACTCATCTATGGACGAGGTGAATATGTTTGGGCCGAGCACACTACACTGAGGAACATTTGACACCAGGCAGCAGAGTGTTTCCCTCTGTTCTCAATCTATATTACCGACTTAGATACAGGGATATAATGTTCTATAGCCAAAGTTGCAGATGACACAAAAATATGCAGGACAGCAAGTTGCAATGAGGAAATAAGAACGTTCCAAATAGATATAGATACGTTAGCAGAGTGGGCGAAAATGTAGTAGATGGAGTTTAACGTGGATAAGTGTGAGGCCATGCATTTTGATCGGAAAAATGGGAAGACGACTTATTATCTAAATGGGAAGAGACTTTGGGGTGCTCCGATGCCGAGTGAACTGGGTGTCCTTGTTCATGTGTCACAGAAAACTAGCATGCAGGTACAGCAGATAGCACAGAAAATGTTTGGAATGCTGGAACTTAAACATAAAGGAATTGTAAGTAAGTATTGTTGCAAATATACAAGGCATTGGCGAAAGTGAACCTGGAATATTATGCTCAGTTTTGGTCCCCTCATTTCAGGAAAGATGTCTTGGCATTGTAGGAGTTCAGAGGAGGTTCACTACATTGATTCCAGAGATGAGGGGTTTGTCATATGAAGAGAAATAAAACAGTTTAGTCTTCTTACCTCTGGAATTTAGAAGAATGAGGGGAGTTCAAATTGAGGCATAGAAGATGATAAAAGGTATGGATGGCGTAGACATGGAGTGGATTCTTCCTCTTGTCGGCATTCTGGGACGAGAGGTCATAGGCTTACGATAAGGGGTAGCAAATTTAAGACAGAGTTGAGGAGGAACGACTTCTGCCAAAGTGGTGTGAATCTTTGGAATTCGCTACCTGAAAATGTGATGGATGCTTGGACAGTGATTTAAAGAGGAGTTAGGTACATCCTTACTTGGTAATGGGTTGGAGGGTTATGGTGAGAATGCAGGATAATGGGGATGAGGAGCACATAAGCCATTGCTGAATGGCAGAACAGACTCGATGGGCCGAATTGCCTAATCTGACTCTATATCTTATCAATTATTGAACTTATGTTTCCCATTGACTCCAGTTTTGTTGGGGCACCATGAAGCCATGACCGGTAAAATTATGCCTTGATGTCAACGGCAGTCACTCTCACCTCATGTCTTGAGCTCAACTTCATTATGAACCAAGGATGCAATGAGGTCAGGAGCTGAGTGGCCCAAGCAGCATCCAAACCGAGTCTCTGTGTGCAAGTCGTTATTGAGTGGGTGCCCCTTGAGAGCGTTGTTGTTGAGGCATCCCATCTCATGGTGGTGTACAACTGATGATATCGAACCACCTTTCCGTTTTAAAGGAGACGCTCACAAATGTGATACCTGTGATGTCCAAATCTCTGCAACCCAGGAACATCTGGCTGAATGGTGAGACCTCTGCTTTTCATCAAACAGTGACACAGATTCTAATGGTCACCCGAGAATTTAGCCGGAGCATTGCTTTAATGCTACGTCCGGATCATGAGAATTCAACAGAATCCACAAGAAACAAGAAAGGGATGGAGCCCTTACAGGGTTTCAACATCATCAAGAACCATCACATTCACCTGGTCCATCTAAGACACGTCCCTTCCCTTCCTTGACCTTCCTGCCTCCATTTCCGGCATTGGACTATCCACCAATATCCATTACAAGCTCAGCGACGCGGACAGTCATCTGGAGTACAACTCTTAACACCCCACATCCTGTAAGGACTCCATCCCTTCATCTGAGCTCCTTCGCCTCTGTCACATTTGTTCTGATGATGCTGCTTTCCAAAGTGGTGCTTCTAATAACTGATCCTTCTTCCTCAACAGTGGTTTCCCACCGACAGTTGTTGACACGATTCTCAGCAGCATGCGGTCCATCTCACGTGCCACAACCCACATCTCCTCCTCTCTCTCCCAGAACAAGGACAGAGACCCTCTTTGTTCACACATTTCACACCTACAGCCTCCGCATGCAAAGCATAATCCTCCGTCATTTTCGCCAACTCTAGCATGATGCCACCACCAAACACATCTTCTCTTCACTCCCTGTCGGCATTCCACAGAGACCATTCCCTCCAGAGTAATTTAGTCCACTCGTACACTATACCCAATACCATTTCCATCATCCATGGCATCATCCTATGCAATTGCAGAAGATGTAACAACTGCCCCCTTTACCTCTTGCATGCTTACCATCCAAGGATCAAAACATTCATTCCAGATTAAGCAGCGTTTCACTTGTAACTCTTTCAATTTGATTGTTTGCATTCCCTGCTCCCAGTGTGGTCTCCTTCATATCGGAGAGACCAAACGTAGACTGGGTGATCACTTTTTGAGGAACTTCGGTCTGAGCACAATCAGGGCCCTGACCTTCCCTTTGCTTGCCATTTTAACACACAATCATGCTCCCATGCCCACATGTCCGTCCTTGGCCAGCTCCAATGTTCAAGTGAAGCTTAACGCAAACTGGAGGAATAGCATCTCATATTCTGGCGAAGCACATTATAGCCTTCCAGTCTCAACATCAAATTCAACAAGTTCAGATGATGAGCTCTACCCCACCTCTACCCCTCTGTTTTTATTTAACTTTTCACTATTTTCTACCTTTTATTTCTTTATTGTCTTTCTTTTTCTTCCCCCCACTCTTTCTCCCACTTTTATCCCTCTTTCCTTATCTTTTCCCCTTTGCTTTCCCTTTCGTCTTTTTTCTCAATTTTACCTCTCTCCCACCCATCTCCCCCTCCCCCATATCTTGATCTGGCACAGCTTACCCTCAGTCGTCTGGCCAGCATTTATTTCCTATCCCTAGTTGCCCTTGGAGAGCAGTTCAAAGTCAACCACGTTGCTATGGCTCTGGAGCGACATCTAGGCCAGAACAGGTAAGGGTGGCTAACTTGCCTCCCTAAAGTACATTAGTGAACCAGATTTTTCGGACAGTCGGCAATGGTTTCATGGTCATCAGTCGATTCTTAATTCCAGATTATGTTCACTAAATTCAAAGTCCACAAGCTGGCAGGGTGGGATTCTAACCAGGGTCGCCAGAACATTTTCTGAGTTTCTGAATTAATAGTCTAGCGATAATACCAGTGGCCATCGCCTCCCCTGGCAGTGCCAGTCTGTTCAATGACCACTAGGCACCGTGGGAACTGGACAGAGCAAGGATAGTGCCTGTGGGAGCAGTTCCGGGGTGGGGCCAATCGAGGGTTGGGAACTCTGGGAGCCGGGCCAACGGGGTTCGGGCCATTGGGGATGAGGGAAACGTGGAGTGGAGGGGCCCGCTGCCACTCTGCCTGGACCTATTGCCACTTCGCCTGCTCTCATTGGGTGAGGGGATGGGGTGTATGTGGGGGCTGCATCGCTGGCCATGGACAACCGTAATTGTTTGGGATGGGGGGGAGGGCGGGGTCGCAGCAGTAGCAGGCAAATGACAGCTCTCTCTTTCTGTCAGACCCCCGGTAATGCTGATATGCATGTGCAGCATTAGAAGTCCGCACATGCGCATTACCTTCCTCTACAGGCTGGCTGGCAAATTAAGCCCGGCCCCAACGTCTCGTAACTGGAAACTGAATCGCACCACTTTTCAGAGACTAAGTGCATAAGACCGGGTATAAAATCGCGCTCCGAATAACGGATCAGGAACTCGCCTATTTGCATGCCAGCTGGACATTGAAGGTGGAATTTAACGAGGTTCATTTTAAGTGTCCAGCTAGTCTGAAAATGGGCGAGTTTCAGATCCGTATTTCACACCCAACCATTTGCATTCTGTCTCTGAAATTTTGGACTCGTCTGTTTCCAACCATAGAGGCTGTAGGCCGGGCTTAACTCACCACATTGCATGTGGAGGGAAATATTAAGCACAAGCAAACCTCTGACGTTGCCAATGCATATTAACAGTGGCAGGGGTCTGACAGACAGAGAGGGAGAGCTGTTAGGACCCTGCTATTGCAGGCCGCATCATTTATCGTCCTTTCCCCCCACACAATCACGCGGGCCCACGGCCCGTGATGCAGCCTCCATCAACTCCCCCACCTCCCAGGTCGATCGCACACCACTGGTTTTCCCCACCGATCGTGGAATCCCTCCCGCCCCCACCGATCGCGTACCCATTCCCTACGCCGCCGATTGCATGCAGAGTTGCAGCTCCCTTCAGGCCCCACTCACCCCAGACCCCGCCCCTCATTGGCACGGCCACCACAGTTCGAACCCCATAGACCCCGTTCACCATCGTCCCCGCCCCCTGGCACTGACGGATGGGCATTTCCCAGTTGCTGACTGGGCATTTCCCACGTGCCAGGCTGCCATACCAGGGTGGATCTGCCCAAGGGGCAACCCCGCCTTGCAGCCAGCTTCCGGGGTGGGGTTGCGGGTCCTCAATCGCCTCTGGTTCCACCGGCGAGCCCAACACCAATGTTCCCTGTCCATTGTGAGCAGGTGTTCTCCTCCCAGGAATGAAAGCTTAAGTGCAACAGAATGGCTCCTATCGTCATTCAGGCTTGCACACCTGATTTTGAAATGGGATTAAAAAAAAAATTCTGTCCGTAACAAATTAATTTCAAAATTGCTCAAAACTCTTCTCATGACTGTGTGTCTTGCGTGTCAAACTATCCTTTACCTTCAATTCAACCATAGGGACAATTCTGATGTCTAATATTGTCCTTCGATATTAGAATGAAGCCTACGTGTATTCGCACAGGGAGAAAAGTAAGAGGAGGAACCTTTCAAAACGCAATGTATCCAAAACGTTGACTTCAATTTTTTTCAAGCCACACAGGAGATAGTTTATTTTGGTGACGTGGTTTAATTGGCTGAAAGAGTTTTCATGGTTTCGTTCTACGATTTATTGCGCAGATCACCGTGAGGTCACGGGAACACATTGTTTTATGCGGAAAACTCGTCAAGAAATGTACAATACAAATAAAGATACTGGATGTTTTGGGCAGATAGTCACACTTAAAAATGACCAGAGACTCTAAAATTCGCTGAAATTTTTTTTTAAATATGTGTATATGGACATTTTTAATTTGGGTGGGTTTCGATTTTATGGCTGATACTTAGGTCATTATGGATTTGAATAAAGGACATTTTCAGGTTCCTGTGAAGTTTGAACGTCTTATTATGTGAGGGTGAACGATTATTTGAAGAACATGTGATCTGCAGACTCTTTGCCTCAGAGTGTCATACCGAAAAAAGAAACATTGAGTTCAAGTTGGAACAGCGGTCAGAGGAAATGGACATTGCCAATTGCTATTGTGTCAGTGCAATCTCGATCCCAGAATAAATGAAAGTCTTCTGCGGCAGCCAAAATGTTTTACTTGTTCGACCTCCCAGTTCCAGCATAGAGCCAACCTCCTAGCTCCTCGTCTTGAAGAGGCATCGCAGCTACATCAAAATCATTTTTTTTTTCGAATTGTTGTTCACTCCAACTGAAGTTTAATCAGGACCATGAAGAGATCAAGTCTGCATCAACGTAATAACTGAGATTTTCGTTTCATTTGCATAATGTCAGCATTAAATCCATTAGCACCTCATATTTGCCTGTGACATTGTGAGTGAGACGAGTGATTGAGACTTTGCTTTTCAAACATCTGTGGTGCAACTGTATTCATGAATAATTGTGTTTGAATACCGCACGAATTTATTTTAAAGTAAGAAATGTCACTCCGGGGGTAAGGAAATGCACACCTTGCACGCAAGCATCCTGATAATGCACTGGAAGGAGCTTATTTGGAGCATAAACTTTAACGGTTCAATTTTGTTAAGGATGACTGAATATCTCGCTTATCGAAACGTTCTCACTCAATACACCTGTCAGCAAGGCCGATTGTTAAATGATTCGATATTTTACTGGATAATAATGCGCAGTATTTTTTTTTTGCATGCGATTGCCAAAAACTATTCCTACATCCTGGTACGTTATTCTGTCTAGTGTGTCAGCGTATCAACTTTAAAGTACCACAGTTCTGTTTATCTGGAAAATCTGGGTAAGTTATTTTCTCATAGCAACAGGGGAAGCTGAGAGTTTGAGAGAGTGGATCAGCATGAAGAGGAATTTGACTACCGAAATAAATGAATACAAATATTTCAAAGGATGGGATGGGTTGTAATCAGGTGACAATGATTTAACATGATTGCAACAAATCTCGATTGGGTGAAGTTGATTCAATCATGTCTTCAAGAGGAAATGGGACAGGTTCCCGTTCCTGCGAAATGGGCTTGAAAATGGTTAATCCATTGTAAAATTGAGGAAAGTGTAGTGAGGGGGACTAATTGGATATTATTCGAGATGAGCTGAATGGGTTCCTCCTATGCTGTACGATTCAATGTATTTTGGTGGAGCTCCTTCTACTTGTAAGTAGGCAATGGAGAACCAGTGGTTGTGGTGCATATGGATTTTTAGATGGTTTCTGATGGTTGCCCAGACAGGCGGCAAGTAAACAAGATGAGGGAACATGCCACACTGACATTGACTGTTGAGTTGTTGACAGATGCAAAACAGAGAGTACGAACAAACAAATCATTTTCAGGGTGATTGTTTGTTATGACTAGTATACCTCAAGGGTCAGAGCTGGGGGCACAACACTTGACAATCTACATCAACAATTTGGGTGTTGGAAAAATAATAATATTTATGAACATTTGCTGATAACACAAAACTAGCTGCAAAGGTAATGCGTGAAGGTCATAGCAGATGGTTTCAGGAAGGATTCAAACAGGTTCGGAAAGGTGAAACGATTGGAAAAGAATGTAGCAGATAAAATATTGTTGAATTAGTTTATCCAGTTTGTTGGCAAAAAAGAAAGGCTCAGAATGTCTGAAATGACGAACGGTTAGGATATACAAAGATACAAATCGAATTCGGCGTCCTTGTTTCCGATTCATTAAAACACGCAAACCGCAATTAGGAGGGCAAATCGTATGCTGGCCTTCATTTCAAAGAAAATTGAGCATAGGAGTATTGATGTCTTGTTGACAATAGGGCCGAGGTGAGACTACATTGGAGAATTGTGAACAGTTTTTGTTTCCTTATCGGAGGAAGGATATACTTGCCACACTGAGATTACAAAGGAGATTCACGAGACCACCCCCTGGGCTGGAAGGTTTTTCTTTTGCGGAATGATTCAGGAAACTGTGGCAGTATTCTCAAGAGTTTATTGGAATGAGAGGTGATTTCATTGAACATTTAATAATTCTCATAGGCTGCGACAGGTTAGATGGGGATCGGATGTTTCTCCTGGATGGCAATTCTCGAGTCAGGAGACCTACTGTTGTAGTAATAGTCGGATTATTTAGGACAGTGACGAAGATGAATTTCTTCACACAGCGAGTGGCAAATCTTTGGAAGTCTCCCCCACCCCTCCCCATCCCCCCCCCAACTCCCCCCCTCCCCCCCCCCCCTTTGATGACTGTGGATACTCAGATACTCAGTCATTGAGTATTCTCAACAGAGAAATCAAAGGATTTCTCGACACTATTGACTGCAAGAGATATAGGGATGCAAGGGTTAAACCTTGGAGTTAAATTATCACTCATGATTGTCTGAATTCAGGAGGAAGATCGATCGGCCGAATGACCGACCATGTCTTCCTCGTTTCCTGTTTTCATTTCAAATTCCCAGAATCCACGCTATTTATCAATTGGGTCATAATTTCCTCTTCACGACACGAGGCTGAACCATTCGGAGTCTCACTGTCCTTTTTCATCTCCGAATGAGCTTCCAAACTTCAGATCCTTTCCTCATAAGCAAAACCGGTGACATCCACCTCCAAAACATCATCCATCTCTGCCCAAACCCGATTCACCTGTTGCTGAATGTTCATTGTTAACTCCAGATGACGATTTCAAGACTCCCTTGGCAGAATTCATATCTTCAACCCTCCATAACCATCAGTTTCTCTGAAGCTCTGCTCCCCCATCCCACTCTAATTCACTCAAGTAAAAGCATTGCCCCTTGTTCACTGTCCTACTCTGATTTCCAGGCCAGCAATTTCAGATTTTCAAACTCCAGTCATCGTGTTCAAACCCATCCAATCCCCTGCCTCTGTAATTCTCTGCAACAACAACAATCTCGCATTCACCATAAAGTCGTCCAGTGACACTTAACTGAAACAACCTGTCGCCTTAACGTCCTCCAGTTCATACAACCCTCTCAATCTCTATAACTTGCTCCAGCCCCCACAGACCTCCCATTCTCTGTAAGCTCCTCAAGCACCAAAAAAAAAACTCCCTATCTCTGTAAACTCACCCTGTTCCAACAAATCTGGCTCTTTCTGAAATCGCCCCCAAGATCAACAAACCTCCCTATCTCTGTAAACACATTCAGTTCCTATAAACCTCTGGAAGTCCGTAAACCTCCAGACCCTAGAAACCACTCTACCTCTCACGTTCTGTCCATGCACAACTTCCTGTCTCTGTAACGTCCTCCTCTCCCTAAAACCTGCCCTATAATAAGTAACATGCAATCACCTCTAGCCTTTACAACCCTCCCTACTGAAGTAACGTCATCCAGTCCACACACAACTCCCCAAATGTATAACTTCCTCCAGTCACTACAACATTCCGACTATTGTAAAATCCACCAGCCACGACGGCACTCCCAAATGTACAACTCCCTCCCACCCCCCCCCACCCCCAGCACCCAGCGCCCCCCCCCCCCCCCCCCCCACCCCCACCTCCCCCTCCACCCCAGCTTTAAAAATCCCCAATCTATCTCGTACAGCCTCAGGCCCATAGAAAGGTATTAATCTCCACGAGCCCGGAGAACCCTCCTTATAACTACAAATTCTCCAGAGCCTACAAGCATCATTCCTCTGTACCTTCCTCCAGCCTCTACATTATTCGTTATCTATGTCGTATCCTCCATCTGCAACACGCCCGTTGTTATTTAATGTTCTCCAACCATCCCCTCCCCCCAATCCACCCACCCCACAAACAGTCTGTATTTCTGTAACGCTCTCTAGCATGTACAACATCCCCTTTTAGATCAACGTTCATCCACTCCTGGAACAATCCAAATCATTGTAACCAATTTCAGCATGTACACCCCACCCTATCGCTGTAACTGACATCAGCCCCTGCAAAGCTCGCTATCCGTGTAACACTCTCCAGCCCCCAGAACTCTACATAACTCTCTAAACAACTCGAACATCGACAACGCTTCTCTAACCCTGTAACCTCCTACAGCTCTAACAACTTTATATTTCTTGGAGTACAGAGGAAGTGTTTCACTAACAGATGGCGATTATTAAGGGAGTGCTACACCTTTGGAGGGTCGGTACGGAAGGAAGTTTGCACTGTCGTAGGTCAGTGTTGAACAACCACGATACTGTGTGCATTGAAGGAAAGCCGGTTACCTGATGTGTGAGTACTGCCGGACTTTCAGAACGAGAGCCTGCTGCACTGAAAAGGTCAGCACTGACAGATGGCTGCGCTGTCAGAGGATCAGTGCAAATGCCGTTCTACGCTGCCATACAGTCAATATTAAGGGATTGCTGCACAGTACGAGTATCAGAACTGAGGGAGTGCCGCAAGGTCTGAGGGTCAGTACTCAGTGCGTGCTGCACTGTCACAAATTCAGGACGAAGGGTATACTGCAATGTCGGAACATTAGTACTGATGGGTTCATGCACTTATGGAACGCCGCACAGTCAGAGTGTCAGTACTGAGGGAATACTTCACCTTCACTGTCAATAGAAGGGGTACGCGGCACTGTTGGAGAGTTAATGCCAATGGAGTTCTGGATTGTCGTAAGGTCATTACTGAGAGTGTGGAGCACTGCGAGAGTGAGTTCTGCGGAGTGCTGCACTGTTGGAAGGTCAGTATCGTTGGAGAGTGGCACGGAGAGTTTACGTTCTAAAGGGCTGCCGTACTGTCGGAGGGTCTGTACTAACGGTGTGCTGTACTGTGAAAGGGTCAATTCCGAGGAATTGTTGCCCTGTCAGAGTGTCAGCGCTGACGGCTTGCTGCACTGTCACAGGGTCAGTACAGAGACAGTGCTGCACAGTGAGCGGGTCAGTACTGAGTGATTGCTGCATTGTCAGATGGTCAGTACTAAGGGAGCGCCGCCCTGTCAGATGGTCAGTACTGGGGTGTGCTGCACTGTCGTATGTTTAGTCCTATGGGACTGCTGCGCTATCAGAGGGTCAGTACTGAGAGATCTCTGCACTGTCACAGGGACAGTGCTGAGGGAGTACTGCACTGTTGGAACGTTGTATTGAGGGGTTGCTACACTGTCAGAGTTAGTACTAACGGAGCGCCGTCCAGTCGGAGAGGCAGTACAGATGGAGTGCTGCAATATTGTAGTCAGGACTGTCGGTGTGCTGCATCTTAGGACTTTCGGGAATGAGGAGCTCTGCACTGTATGAGGGTCAGTGTGGTGGGAGAGCTGCATTGACAGATTGTATGGACTGGGGGGGGGGAGGGGGTGTGGGGGTTTTCGGGGGAAGGGAAGAGTGGTGGTCTTTATTGAGGGAGTGCCGTGCGGTCAGACTTTCTGCACTAAACGGGAATGTAATATTAGGAGTGTCAGTACTGTGGGGATGCTGCACTTTCGGCGGTCTAGTTTTGTGGGGATGCTGCACGGTAGGTGGGTCTGTAATGAGGGAGTGCAGCACTATTGGATTATCAGCACTAACTGAGCGTCTCACAGTTGGAAGGTAAGTACTCAGAGATTGCTGCAATCTCACACGCCAGTACAAAGGGAATGCTGGATAATCGGAGTGTCAGTAATGGGATGGTAATGCACTTCCGGATTGTTTGTACTGAGGGAAAGCGACACTGCCCAAGGATGAGAACTCAAGGAGTGCACACATTTCACAGGGCCCGCACTCAGGGAGTCCTGCAGTGTGAGGGTCAGTGGAAATGGAATGCTGCACTGTCGGATCGTCAGTATTATGGGAGCGCTGAATTGCGGGAGGGACAATACTGAGGGATTGCTGCACTGCGGAGTGTCATTGCTGAGGGAGTGCTGTACCGTCGCGAGGTCAGTAAAACGAGAGTGCAGATCTGTTGGAGAGTAATTACTGGGGGAATGCTGCACTTCTGAAGGGTTTCTTCTGAGGGCATGCAGCAATGTTACAACGTCAGTATTGACAGGTTGCTGCACTATCAGAATGTCTGCACTTAGGGAGTGCTGCGCAGTCGGAGCTTCAGCACTGAGGGAGTGCTGTACTGTGAATGAGTGAGCACTCAGGGAGTTCTACACTGTTGGAACATCATTACTGAGGGAGTCCTGCCCTATTGGGCCAGTACCACGAGAGAGAGCTCCGTTATCAGAGGGTCAGTACTCGGGGATTGTTGCGCTTTCAGAATGTCAGTACTATGGGATTGCAGCTCTGTCAGAGTGCCAGTACCGAGGGACTGCTGCACTGTCACATGGTCAGTGCAGAGGCAGTGCCGCACTGAAGGGTTGTGAGAACTGAGATGGTACTGCAGTCTTGGACGGTCTGTACTAAGGAAGCACCCAACTGTCCAAAGGTAAAAACTCAGGAAGTGTTCCAACCTCACACAGTCTGTACTGAGGGAGTGCTGACCTATCCAGAGTCAGTACTGAGGGATTGTTGCAGTGTCAGATTATCAGGACTGTCGCTCAATAATTAATGTTTCCTATTTTTAAAAAAACATATATTTTGTCTTCCCTGATCATAGTGGAGATGGGGATATAATCAAATATATTTACCTACACCCTTTGGGTGATCTGGACTGCAAAGCGATGAATGATTCCTTCTAATTAGTTTACTGCAGGAACACGATGAATAGAGGGAAGGTACATCGTGTTTGAGTTTTAGCTATACTCTAAATTAATGTGTCCCTTCCTCCTAACCCATCTGTGCTTGAGAGATTATAGATCTAGTTGAAATAAATCTGACCCATCTTCCAGGTAAGAGCAGTATGAATACAATTGGAAAATTCTCTCTGCCCTTAGCAATTGGCAAACAGCATCCTGATCAGTCTTGAACAAAGCACCATAATGCACTTGAGCACTGATTACTTCTGACTGTAACTCAGTCATGAATGTTACCATTCAGTTTTGTGCCCTCCTGGTAATTATTCCAACTGCTTCAAATTATTTCCACATAATAGTTCTAAGAAGCAAAATTAAACATTTCAGTGTTTTTTATTCCATAACACATGTTTCACAAAGCTGCTTGTTTTACCCACTTCTCGCGAATAAAGATACAAAGCCGACTTTATTTACTTGAACACAGTGTCATTTATCCTGTGCTAAACGCAGAGTACTGCGGATGATGGAATCCGAAACAAGAACAGAAAAATGTTGGCAAGTCTCAGCAGGCCTGACAGCATTTGTGGAGACAGAGTACAGCCAAAGTTTCGAGTCCAGATTATCCTTCGTCAGCGCTGAGAGGAAAACGAATCAACAGAGACTGAGAGTACGAGGGTAGGGATGAGTGGTGGAATTGGACAATGGAAATGTAAATGATCAGGCTGACGGCTGGGAAGCTATTGAAAGTGTCCAATAGATGATGAGAATGCGTGAATGGCAAAACAAAGCTACAGCTTGGCAAAGGACTGCCTGAGTGATGTGGCAGTTGGCCTGAAGAAACGGGGTGGAGGGGGAGTGGGGTCTGTGGGGGGGGGGGGGGGGGGGGGGGCGGGAGCGGTGCGTGGGGAGGAGTGTGGAAAGAAGGAGAGCGATAAAACGGAGAATGCAATGAAATGAAATAACATAAAATCGAAATGAGGTAGAGGGGAGGGTTCATGTTCTGAAGCGGTTGAACTCAATGTTCAGTCCGGAAGGCTGTTAGGTGCCTTATCGGAAGATGAGACTCTGTTCCTCCAGATTGCGTAGGGCTTCTCTAGAACATTGCAAAAGTCCAACAATGGTCATGTGAGCAGGAAAGCAGGTCCTTATGTTGAAACGGCAAGGGACAGGAAGGTCTGGTTGCAGACGGATCAAATGTGTTTAGCAAAACAGTCACCGAGTCTACGTTAGCCTCTCCGATGTAGAATGGACTACACTGGGAGCAGCGAATGCATTGAACAGATTGAAGGAGGTGCAGGTGAAGCTCTGCTTTACCTGAAATTACTGTTTAAGACCTTGGACAGTGAGCAGGTAGGAGGCAACGGGGCAGGTGTAGCACCTTCTACGATCGCATAAGAGAGCGAGGCGCATTAAGTTCGGAAGAAGACAAAGTAGTGTCCTTGAGAGAGTAAAAGATAAATTGAAACGGCCGATGTTATGCCTCCAGTTCCCGGTGAAAAGATCCAGAGCAGGGAAAAGGGCCGGAGGGAGGGATCCAGATGGATTGTGAATACTGGACATGGGGAAAGTATCTGCTGGACAGGTCCTAAGAGACTGAAGTGCAGCAAGTTCGGCTGGAGACAAGTTAAAGTGGTTGAGAGGAGTAGAGAAATTCAAATGGCTGATGTCATGCGGACAGTTCTCGATTAAAAGATCCAGAGCAGGTAAGAGGCCAGATGGAGGGGTCCAGGTTCAGGGGGAATGCTGGAGGTGAGTGAATGGATCTGCTAAACACCCGCCAAAGCCCTCCACCTCCTCCCGTCCCTTTCACCTCATCTCTCCTAACGCCAGCCTTGCCGTTTATTCACTATCGTCTCTGAACTTTCCCAAACTGAGGCTGAGCAATGGACCTGGCTTCTACCTTTACATCCTGGCCTTAATGAATTTGGCCTCGACATTATGCTGAACTTTTCTTCTAATGCTTTTGTCTCATTGCTCACTTTTTTGGGCAGGAGTTCTCCGCCCGTACAGCAGATCCTTTCACCCACCTCCACCAATCCCCCTCGACCTGCATCCCTCCCTCTGGCCTCTTAGTTGATCTCATCTTTTCATCCAGAACTGTCGGCGTGACATCGGCCATCTCAATTCTCTACTCCTCTCAACGACTCTAACTTGTCTCCCTCCCAACTTGCTTTACTTCTCTCTCTTAGAACAAACCCTGACAAAGGACGGTGCCGTTCTTTTCTGGCATAAGGACTTCTACTTGCAGAGGCTGAGCACCAAATCTGGGATGCTTCCTCCTAACTCCCCCTGGACCATGCTCCGAACAATGTTGATCAATCCACTGTTTCCTGTTTCCAGAGATCTGACCTGCACAGCCTCCAAACTCTTAATCTCCCAACACCGGACAGCTCGCTTCTATCTCTATCCTAAAATCCACAAAAACGAATGCCCCTGTAGGCCCATCATGTCAGCTTGTTCCTGCCTGACTGAATTAATTTCCTCCTATCTTGACTCCATTCTCTCTGCTCTTATGCGGGACCTTCCCACCTACATTCACAATTCCTCCGAAGTGCTACGCCATATCAGTGACTTCCAGTTCCCCAGTCCAGACTGCTTCCTATTCATTCTGGATGTCCAATCCGTCTACACCTCCATTCCCCATCAGGATAGCTACGAAGCCCTTCGCTTCTGACTGAAAAAGGGTCTCAACAATGGCTATCCATCACCACTTTTCTCTGTCTGTCTGCACTGGCTCTGTCACTCAACAATCTCTCCTTTAGTCAACTCACTTCCTCCACATAAATGGTGTGACCATAGGCAGTCATGTCAGTTCCAGTGATAGATAGATAGATAGATAGATAGAACACTACAGCGCAGTACAGGCCCTTCGGCGCTCGATGTTGGGCCGCCAGTGAATCAATCTAAAGCCCCTCTAATCTATACTATTCCAATATCATCCATATGTTTATCCAATAACCATTTGAATGCTCTTAATGTTGACGAGTCCACTACTGCTACAGGCAGGGCATTCCACGCCCTTACTTCTCTCTGAGTAAAGAGCCTACCTCTAACATCTGTCCTATATCTCTCACACCTCAATTTAAAGCTATGTCCCCTCGTGTTAGCCATCACCATCCGAGGAAAAAGGCTCTCACTATCCACCCATCTAACCCTCTGATCACCTTGTATGCCTCTATTAAGTCACCTCTTAACCTCCTTCTCTCTGACGAAAACAACCTCAAGTCCCCAGCCTTTCCTGATGCGATCTTACCATCATACCAGGCACATCCTGGTAAATCTCCTCTGCATCCCCTCCAATATTTCCACATCTTTCCTATAATGCGGCGACCAGAACTGTACGCAATACTCCAAGTGCGGCCGCACCAGAGTTTTGTTCAGTTGCAGTATGACCTCCTGGCTCCGAAACTCAATCCACCTACCAATAAAACCTAACACACCGTATGCCTTCCATAACAACCCTATCAACCTGGGTGCCAACTTTCAGCGATCTATGCACATGGACACCTAGATCCCTCTGTTCATCCACACTACCAAGTATCTTACCGTTAGCCCAGTACTCTGTATTCCTGTTACTCCTTCCAAAGTGAAACCACCTCACACTTTTCCGCATTAAATTTCATTTGCCACCTCTCAGCCCAGCTCTGCAGCTTTTCTATGTCCCTCTGTAACCTGCCACTGCCCTCTGCACTGTATACAACTGTTAGCGCGAGTGGGCGAACACGACCGCTTTGGACTCAGTGTCAGGTTCAACAGCGGTACAGCTTTATTTACGTCGACGGAGGTGCAATTAGGACGTACAAACAGCACTGTCCCAAAAGCACTCTAAAAGCCCGCCGCAATGGGTTCGAGTTATACTCGAAGTTTGACACGTTGTATGATCAAATGTTAAAGTTTTGTTTACAGTATTTGACTCGACCATTCGGTTTGATATTTTAATACAGTATCAATGTTTAGGTTTGGTAATCGTTTCTGTCCGATGGGTTTATCAATGATCTAGAATCTCCGGGGTTTCTTGAACAATGTGTGTTTGGCTGATCTCAGGAAGTCTTTTGAGGCTTATAAGGCTTCCTGATATCACTTGATTAGGTCAGTGGTGCTGATTTGATTAGATGAGTTTCCTTTGGTGCCACCCTGTCTGGCTCCCTTTTGTGTGTTAGACATTGTTTGCATTTTAAAAGCATGCCTTTTGCCTGCTTGCCTGGATCTGTCCCTTTCAATCTTTAATGGAGGGGTTCTGACTGCAGTTTGGCCTGTTTCATATTATATACGTAACTTCATAAATTTGTTGTCCATTAACACCGACTTTAGTGTTATCCGCAAATCTACGTCCTCATCCAGGTCATTTATAAAAATGACAAACAGCAGTGGCCCCAAAACCGACCCTTGCGGTACACCACTCGTAACTGAACTCCAGGATGAATATTTCCCATCAACCACCACCCTCTGTTTTTCTTACAGCTAGCCAATTCCTGATCCAAACCACGAAATCACCCTCAATCCCATGTGTCCGTATTTTCTGCAATAGCTTACAATGGGGAACCTTATCAAAAGCTTTGCTGCAATCCATATACAGCACATCAACCGTTTTACCCCCGTCCACCTCTTTGGTCACCTTCTCAAAGAACTCAGTAAGGTTTGTGAGGCACGACCTACCCTTCACAAAACCGTCCTGACTATCCCTAATCAAATTAATCCTTTCTGGATGGTTATAAATCCTATCTCTTATAATCCTTTCCAAATCTTTGCCCACAACAGAAGTAAGGCTCACCGGTCTATAATTACCAGGATTGTCCCTACTCCCCTCCTTGAACAAGGGACAACATTTGCTATCCTCCAGAATATGCCTGTTTCTTTGTGGTAAGATGTCTCTCAGCGCCAGGTTAAAGTCCAACTGATTTATTTGGAATCTCGAGCTTTCAGAGCGCTGCTCCTTCATCAGATGAGTGGAGAGGTGGGTTCACAAATGCAAACTAACTGTTGGAATGTAAGATTCGCATTTCGAGTATTATCTTGCAATTGTGTCTTTGCCTATATATGTCATGTTTGCGAACCCAACTGTCCTCTCATCTGATGAAGAAGCAGCGCTCCGGAAGCTCATGATTCCAAATAAACCTGTGGACTTTAACCTGGTGTTGTGAAAATTCTTACTGTGCCCACCCCAGTCCAACG
The DNA here is from genome assembly GCF_964213995.1 of Mustelus asterias. NCBI lineage: Eukaryota > Metazoa > Chordata > Chondrichthyes > Carcharhiniformes > Triakidae > Mustelus > Mustelus asterias. The sequence goes on from NC_135820.1 coordinate 16,081,546, forward strand.
CTGGCATTTCCACATCATGTTTCTTTGTGGGTTATGTGGAACATTCCATGTGATAGTCCTATACTGGCCCCCTCCCATAACTCCTTTATCGGTATTTTGACGACTATTCGGTGCCACGTCATGCTCCCGTCTGGACCTGGAAAAAAATATCAATTTTGCTTCCAATTTCTACCCCTCGATCATCTTCACATGGTCCATCTCCAGCACTTCCGTTCCCTTCCTTGACCTCTCTGTCTCCATTCCTGGTGTTACACTGTCCAGGAGCATCCACTACAAACCCACCGACTTGCACAACTACCTCGAGTACAGCTATTCTGACCCCACGTCCTCTGAGGACACCATTCAATTATTTCAGTTCTTTCGGCTCCACTACTGTTCTAATGATGCCACTTTCCAAACTAGCGCTGCTGATACGTCTTTCTTGTTCGTCAATCGTGATTTTCCACACATTGTGGTTGACAGGGCCCTCAAACGCATCCAACCCATCCGCTGGGCCATTGCTCTCACCCCTTCCCCCGCACGCCAGTACTAGCATAGGGTCCCCCTTGCCTTCATTTTTCCCCGACCACAGAATCATCATCTGTCATTTCCACCAACACCAGCATTAAGTCACCACTCAGCACATCTTCACCTCATTCCACCTGTCAGCATTCCGCAGGGACCTTTCTCTCCGGGCCACCCTCGTCCATTCATCCATCACAACCAACACCTTACCCCTTGCTGAGGGAACCTTCCCATGCAGTCGTAGAAGGTGATACACCTGCCATCTTTCCTCGTCCCTGCTCACAGTCCAAGGACATAAGCACCCCTTTCAGGTGAAGCAGCGCTTTACCTGCACCTCCTTCAATCTAGTATTATGTATTCGCTGTTCCCAATTGCGGTCTGCTCAATATGAGAAAGCC